>NW_020874303.1:30283267-30508267 GCF_003935025.1 Abrus precatorius | reverse complement strand
ATGATCTTTTGTTTTCTTACCAAGGGGATTGCCTTAAGCCTAAAAAATATTTACCATCCTACTGCATCCAAACTTCTTGGACTTTGTGCAGCATTTAGCCCCCACAATCACAATCTCACTCTGCAAAAATGGGAATTATGCAGAAAAAACCATGTTAGTTGATGCAACAGGGTACCAAGATGAGGAAGTATCAAAATAGAGAGGTTCAAATGTAAGACTAGCATTTATTGCAGAAAAATAACTAAAATTCCTAAGATCTTTGTGAATTGCCTCTCACACAGCGCTTCTTTAACGTCACTAGCTTGACGCATGAAGTGGATTACTCAGACCATAAGTTGTAGGAGAGATTTGTGCATGGTGAGTGCGGTTCAATCTTCTCAACTTCTTCCAAGGTAACTACATTTTGCAAGAATGGCTTCAACCAATGTCCATTCACCGTAAAGCTTTTGCTAGTGGATTCACTTATGATTTTCACTGCACCATGAGAGAATACCTTTGTAACAGTGAAGGGTCCAAGCCACCTTGATTTGAGCTTTCCAGGCATGAGTTTAAGACGAGAATTAAACAAAAGAACCTTTTGACTAACGTAGAACTCTTTGCTTGAAATCTTCTTGTCATGGTATTGTTTGGTCTTTTCCTTGTAAATTCTGGAGTTCTCATAGGCCTCCAGACGTAGCTCCTCCAACTCTTGCAGCTGTAATTTCCTCTGCTCTCCAGCTGAGTCATAATGGATATTGCAAGTCTTTACTGCCCAATAAGCTTTGTGTTCCACCTCAACTGGCAGATGGCACGCTTTTCCATAGACAACCTTGTATGGTGACATTCCCAAGGGTGTCCTAAATGCTATTCTATGCGCCCACAAGGCATCATCAAGCCTGTGACTCCTGTCTTTTCTATGAACCTGCACTACTCTCTCAATTATTTTCTTGATTTCCCTATTAGAGAGCTTAGTCTGCCTACAAAACAAGTTGTTACGGACAAAATCTGCAACAACTTTAGCATCATTAGTCTTGGTGACCTTGGCTTCCACCCATTTTGAGACATAATCAACAGCAAGAAGTATATAAGGAAAACCAAAAGAGGAAAGGAATGGTACCATAAACCCTGAACCCTAACCCTGAACCTCAAACCCCTAAACCCTAACCCATAAACCCTAAGCCCTAACCCCTAAGCCCTAAGCCCCAAACCCCAACCAAACCCCAAGCCCGAAGCCCTAAGCCCTAACCCTAAGCCTGAAGCCCTAAACCCTAAACCCTAAGCCCTGAACCCTAAACCCAAACTGTGAAGGCCATATCTTTTAAGTCCGGCATCCCTTATCGCTAAACCCTAAACCCTAACCCCTAACCCCCAAACCCTAAACCCCAAACCCCAAACCCCAAGCCCCAAGCCCTAAGCCCCAAGCCCCAAACCCCAAACCCCAAACCCTAACCTCTAACCCCTAACCCCTAAACCCTAAACCCTAAATATGAGAGTGCTCACTACAGAGAGTGAATATGCAAGTTAGAATTGAAAGTGATTACTTTTGTTCAGGAAAGTGCTTACTTTCAAGATGATCTTTTGTTTTCTTACCAAGGGGATTGCCTTAAGCCTAAAAAATATTTACCATCCTACTGCATCCAAACTTCTTGGACTTTGTGCAGCATTTAGCCCCCACAATCACAATCTCACTCTGCAAAAATGGGAATTATGCAGAAAAAACCATGTTAGTTGATGCAACAGGGTACCAAGATGAGGAAGTATCAAAATAAAGAGGTTCAAATGTAAGACTAGCATTTATTGCAGAAAAATAACTAAAATTCCTAAGATCTTTGTGAATTGCCTCTCACACAGCGCTTCTTTAACGTCACTAGCTTGACGCATGAAGTGGATTACTCAGACCATAAGTTGTAGGAGAGATTTGTGCATGGTGAGTGCGGTTCAATCTTCTCAACTTCTTCCAAGGTAACTACATTTTGCAAGAATGGCTTCAACCAATGTCCATTCACCGTAAAGCTTTTGCTAGTGGATTCACTTATGATTTTCACTGCACCATGAGAGAATACCTTTGTAACAGTGAAGGGTCCAAGCCACCTTGATTTGAGCTTTCCAGGCATGAGTTTAAGACGAGAATTAAACAAAAGAACCTTTTGACTAACGTAGAACTCTTTGCTTGAAATCTTCTTGTCATGGTATTGTTTGGTCTTTTCCTTGTAAATTCTGGAGTTCTCATAGGCCTCCAGACGTAGCTCCTCCAACTCTTGCAGCTGTAATTTCCTCTGCTCTCCAGCTGAGTCATAATGGATATTGCAAGTCTTTACTGCCCAATAAGCTTTGTGTTCCACCTCAACTGGCAGATGGCACGCTTTTCCATAGACAACCTTGTATGGTGACATTCCCAAGGGTGTCCTAAATGCTATTCTATGCGCCCACAAGGCATCATCAAGCCTGTGACTCCTGTCTTTTCTATGAACCTGCACTACTCTCTCAATTATTTTCTTGATTTCCCTATTAGAGAGCTTAGTCTGCCTACAAAACAAGTTGTTACAGACAAAATCTGCAACAACTTTAGCATCATTAGTCTTGGTGACCTTGGCTTCCACCCATTTTGAGACATAATCAACAGCAAGAAGTATATAAGGAAAACCAAAAGAGGAAAGGAATGGTACCATAAACCCTGAACCCTAACCCTGAACCTCAAACCCCTAAACCCTAACCCATAAACCCTAAGCCCTAACCCCTAAGCCCCAAACCCCAACCAAACCCCAAGCCCGAAGCCCTGAGCCCTAACCTTAAGCCTTAAGCCCTAAACCCTAAACCCTAACCCCTAACCCCTAACCCTAACCCCTAACCCCTAACTCCTAAACCCCAACCCCTAACCCTAACCCCTAACCCTACACCCTACACCCTAAATCCTAACCCCTAAACCCTAAACCCTAACCCCTAACCCCTAACTCCTAAACCCCAAACCCCAAAACCCTAAACCCTAAAAGCCGAAACAGTAAAACGAGGTTAAAAGTGCAGCCGTATGAAACAAGTTGGGAAGGCCATAGCTTTCGTCTACGAGCTCCGTGTTCTGCAAAACCAGAGTCCATAGTGAAGCCCCAGAAAAGAGCTTCACAACAAAATAAGAATCCTTTCAAAACTCGGCCCGTAACTCGAGATATCATCAAAAAAGTAAACGTTCCCCGTCAACGCTCAAAATCTAGAGGGGTGCAACCAGTTGGAACAAACTGCGAAAGCCATATTTTTCAGATCTGGGATCCATTTATCGCTAAACGGGACTCCTAAGTGAAGCCCCTGACGAGATCCATGAACTGAATCAGGAACCAGCTCAAAACCCCTCTCGCAGCTCAAGATATCGCTGAAACAGTAAAACGAGGGTAAAAGTGCAGCCTTGTGAAACAAGTTGCGAAGGCCATAGCTTTCGTTTACGAACTCCGTGTTCTGCAAAACTAGAGTCCATAGTAAATCCCCAGAAAAGAGCTTCACAACAAAAAAAGAATCCTCTCAAAACTCGGCCCGTAGCTCGAGATATCGTCAACAAAGTAAACGTTCCCCGTAAACGCTCAAAATCTGGAGGGGTGCAAGTAGTCGGAACAAACTGCGAAAGCCATATTTTTCAGATTCAAGATCCGTTTATCGCTAAATGGGACTCCTAAGTGAAGCCTCTGACGAGATCCATGAAATGAATCAGGAACCAACTCAAAACCCCTCTCGCAGCTCGAGATATCGCCGAAACAGTAAAACGAGGCTAAAAGTGCAGCCGTGTGAAACAAGTTACGAAGGTCATTGCTTTCGACTGCGAGCTCCGTTTTCTGCAAAACGGGAGTCCATAGTGAAGCCCCAGAAAAGAGCTTTGCCATATAAAAAGAATCGTCTCGAAACTCGGCTCGTAGCTCAAGATATCGTCAAAAATGTAAATGGTGCCCGGAAACGCTCAAAATCTGGAAGGGAGTAGCCAGTCGGAACAAACTGCAAAGGCCATATCATTCAAGTCCGAGATCTGTTTTCCGCAAAACTAGAATCCAAAGTGATGCCCCTGACGAGATCCTCGAAATGAATAAAGAATCAGCTCAAAACCCTAAACCCTAAACCCTAACCCCTAACCCCTAACCCCTAAACCTGTAACCCTAAACCCTAATCCTAAAACTTGAATCGTAACCTCTAAACCTAAACCTGAACCCCAAAACCTAAAACTCAAAACCCTAATTGTTCGAAGGGCAAGTGTACCCGTCAAAAAGTAATAAAGGGTTTTCAACTAAGTTCCCGAAATATCGTCCCACAAGGATTGTTTATCAATTACTAAGAGTTTTCCTAATTTAATTGTTTTAGCTTCAAATATGCGAGATTAATTAAGACGAGAATTTATAAAATCAATTATAAACACTAAGAGCAAGAAACACAAAGCACATTTTGATTAAACTTTATCGAAGAGGAACCTAGGGCGTATAGGTGTTCTCATTCAATCTTTTATGATATTCTTTTATTTAGATCTAAATCTGATTTCCTAGTGATTACTAATCATTTATACTGATACTATTAATACCCAATGGTCATGCAGTATTAATATTCTTTTCTCTAAGTTAATATCCCCAATGGTCATGCAGGTTATTAATTTAGAAAAAGCCTAAGGAGCCTATGATTTGTTGATTCAATAACGATTAGAAGATGAAGATTGGTTTGGTCTACCTAATCTTTTCTATCGTTTTATCCTATAAATCTATTAATTACCCAAGGTACGATCGCCTGACGATGTAATTAATTGGGGTTGAGAATGAGAAACGATAAGATAAATCCTAATCATGAAGTGAAAATCATATTTAGATTCAAATATCAAAATCTCATAAAGTCATAAACGATAATTCTCATAGCCCTAGCTATGGATTTAGCTACTCATGTAGAAAGAAAGAACTAAAATAATCAATAACATCCATAATGAAGCAGTAAAGCAAACTAGAATAGGAAATGAATCTTCGGTCTTCAAGTATGGTCACTTGAAGCTCTAAGTTCCTCCAATGGTGTGCCAACGATCCTCCGAGAAGAGTGGAAATGATCCAAAATTTTGAAGAAAAGGTTCTGTGTAAATCTGTGCTCAGCAAAAGTTCCCATTCACGATGCTTTCCTCCCTCTATTTATATAATTTTGAACTCCTTTGTACTTGGTAAATTTGACTAATGCAAACAAGCACGGTCGTGCATATCATCGAAGCACCTCCGTACTTCACTGGGCGTGCTTGTTGCTGTGAGGCTTTGAATCCTATTCATTTGGGCTCAAAATGTACCCAAAATCTTCTCATAGTCTCTTTATATCAAACTGCGCAATTAACAACTAAATTAGTGTAAAACTCAATTTAATTAAATGTCAAATAGGAATAATTGGGTTATAACAGAGGACCTAATTACAGATTTATCATTAATCCTAAAATTCCAAACCCTAAACTCTATCCCCTAAAACCTAAACATTTTATAAGCTTTTTAGATTGACGATTGTAATTCTTCAAATTTTTTAGAGATTAATAAGTATTTTTATTTTTTTTATCAAATTAATCACTAACATTACTGTCTTTTAATATAAAATTAACGGTAATAATTGTTCCACGTGTGAGAGGTATAAAATATCCTCTTAGTTTACAGAGTACCGTATAAATTACCAAAAATATATATATATCCTTGTTACTTTTAAAGAAAGAGTTGATTGCTTGAAACTAATTTTAAAATAATAAAAATCAATTTTTTTAAAAAAATAAATTCAAGTAAATGCAAGTTTAGGTTTTAAAAAAATAATATACAAATTCCTTATTTTTTAAAATTAAAATTATATATCATAGAAAGCATAAGTTAAAGGATTTTGTATTATCATAAACTTCTAGTTGATGCGGAATTTTATATGAGTTAATTATTTCGCCCATAAAATATTAGTTGAGACCAAGTATTTTGCCAGTCTATTTAAATATAGGATTGAAGGTAAGATTTATCTAATAAGTTAAATAAGTCAGTCTTTGTGTATTAGAGATAACTAATAGTTATACTCAATTTATACTTGTTGGTAAAGATAAAACTCAACTTCGAGTGAACACTTACTAAACAAGGAAAAAAAATATTTAACATAAATTATTATTCTGTGACTAGTTTACTTAAATTTAATCCTTTAATAACGAAAAGTGTTACAAATTTGTATCTTTAGATTCAGTAAATTAATTAATATAAATATATTTTTCCTGATAGATTAAACCCTAAACCCTAAACCCTAAGCCCTACACCCTAAGCCCTAAGCCCGAAAGCCCAAACCCCAAACTCGAAACCCCAAAACCCTAACCCTAAACCCTAACCCCTAGCCCTAACCCCAACCCCTAACCCCTAACTCCTACACCCTACACCTTGAACCCTCAACCCTCAACCCCTAGTCCCTAGCCCCTAAACCCTAACCCCTAGACCCTAAACCAACACCCAAGACCCTAGACCCTAAAAAAAGGATGTCGATTTAGGGGTAAATGAGGTGAACGTAGCTGAAGTAAAAGAAGAACTTTCTTATGTTTGCCAATCCTTAAAATCATTCCATAATAAAGATAAAACTTGGCCTAATAAAAGTTACACTTTTGATGTTTCTAAAGCTGATCATATTTTTAATATTTTGCTTAAAGATGGGCAAATTGTGTTATCTGATGATGATAAGATCCCTACTTTAGAACAAAGAAAGGGTTGAAAATATTGTAAATTTCAGCATGTTTACGGTCACTGGACTAATAATTGTATTCGTTTCGTAGATTTGATTCAAGATGCTACTAGGCAAGAAAGACTAAAATTTGAGCAAAAATAAAAAAATGCTGATCACAATTGATTCTAATCCAATGCAAGTTAAAGCCAACTTCATGGAACCAGTCGATATAATAATGATGGATGTTGTTGATAAACAGAAAGACCTGTTCGATCAAGCTGTGGAGGAGGTCGAGAGAAAAGGGTCTTTGGAAACTTTCGAGAAAGAGAAGGCTGAAATCTTCCTATGGCCAGGAGATTCATTCCTGGACTTTTTGACTCGAAAGAGAAAGGCTAATAGCAAAGTCTCATGCTATATCCAAGGTGCAGTGTCGTGTTTGATAAAATGGCAGCCAAAGCTTTCAAACAATCGAAAATTAAGAAGCACTATCAAGTGACCTCAACAGAAAGCACCAGTTGAGAAAGAAAGTTTGAAGATGAAGAGTCTAGAGATCGAATATGATCCGGATGATGAATTAATAACTGATGTATTCGAATCAGGATTTGACAATGACCTTCAAGACATCCTAGGAGTTATATCAATGCTGATAATGAACTCGACAATAATCCATGGGGTTATTGTTATTTGACGGAGAATTGTTCTCTTGCTAAGTCATCAGCTACTTTCGAGGAGTCGACACAATAAATGAAGAGTCACATGATGTTGCTTTATATTGCGGCTCGAATTGACGAGAAATTTCGAGTAGACAAGGTTCTCGTCAATTCTGGGGTAGCTATCAACATTATGCCTAGTTTTTTGCTAAAACAGATCGGGAAAATTGAAGAAGATATGTTGCCTCATAATTTGGTGCTGACAGACTATGAGGAAAAAACCTTAAGTTCTAAAGGGGGCTTTAATCGTCAATTTAAGCCTCGAATCGGTATCTCGGGCAACCATTTTTGCTATAGTAACCGCTAAGGCAAGCTACAATTTACTGATCGGAAGAGAATGGATACATGGAGTTAGAGCGATTCCATCGTCACTCCATTAGAAGCTAAGTCTCTGGAACAACGATGGGGTACTGGAGTATGTCAATAGGGATCAGAGCTATTTCAAAGCTAAGGTACATGTTAGTAGCCTACACAGTAAGACATTTAACAAGTCTTTTGCTAACATCTCGCCACTTCGTATAAAAGATGTTGGTGAGCCACATTTTGGTCAAAATCCTCATTTACCAATGCCTCGTGAAATGCGACACCAAATTCGACTGGACCCTTTGATAGGTTTTTACGACTTCTAGGAAACATTGGAGGCCGAAAATGAGAAAGATGACACTTGAAGAGAGCCTATTGGATCAAATTTTGGCTTACTTACCCAAAAACAAAATAAAAACGTCTCTTAAAGTCGTTGAGACTTTGGACGCTGATCAATTGGACTCAGTCATAGAAGAAAAACTACAAAAAAAGTAAAGAAATAACATCTCATTAGGCCATTGACTCGAGACGAGCAATTTCATACCATGCAAAAATCAACATTGTCAACTAAACCCTAGACCCCAAACCCTAACTCCTAAACCTAAACCCTAACCCTAACTCCTACACCTTAACCCTACACCCAAAACCCTTGACCTTAATCTTCAACCCTTAACCCTAAATAAATTGTATAGGCAATATCTTAGAAATGTACTTAATTATGTAAAATAAAATAAAAAAACAAAAAAGAGTAAAGAAAAAAAATACTAAATAAAAATCTTTTAAGCAAAAACTTACCTAAATTATCGCTCTAGGATTAGTTTGAAAATTTTTCAACCAATAAAAAAGTAGAGAAAATGAAATGAAAGTTAATTTCATCTAAATATAAATAATTATAAACATATTAATTTTATAATTTATTAATGTAACTAAGAGTAACTTCAAAATTATTTTATAATTTTTTATTCATAATATTTTTTATTTTATTTAATTATTTATACTTAAAGATAAATAACAAAAAAATTAAATATCTTTTGCAAGTCATTCACAATTTTTACCTAATAAAAAAATTAATTCATAATTTTTAATAAATGAATTATTTTAATATTTAAAATTAAAAAATAAATGTATCAAAATTTGCATAATCTTATTAATAAAGATGATATATTTTAATTTATTTTTTGTGTATTGGCGATAGTTAAAAAAATTTGCACTCCAAACTGTTTTTTTTTTTCTTTTTCCTGTATTTTTCTTCGTTTTATTTTCGTTATAGTTCGTTTGAGGCCAAATTCGCACGTGCCTTTAGGTGGGACGGTGTAACTGACTTTTTCGTAGCTACGGCAAAAGAATCGTTGATTGCAGTCGTCGGGGTCGTCGATAGTTGTGGTTACTTCCGATTCAATTAAGTAATTTCGAACTTCTGTCGGGTCTGAATCTGTTTGTTCGCGTTTTAGGTTCGTTGTAACACATCAACTTTAGGGTTTCTTTGTTCCTTCGCTGCTTTTGTTTGATTTAGCTTACTACCGAGGGTTATTTACTGCAACTATTATGGTTAATTAAATTTATATTATCTAATTTTAATCTTTCATTTGCCAATGACGAGAATAGGGGGATTTTGTTAGGCGAATCTCGTCTGCGCCCTTGATTTGATAGAAATCAGCAAATTTTATAAAGGTTCCTTGCGTTCAACATCTTTTGTCGTTTCATTCCAGATTTTATGACTTCGGAAGTCTGAGTTTCTTCTTTGTACTTTAAGTCTATAAATTGTTGATTTTTTATATATTTTAAACTGGATTTTACATTGAGTTTACAAGCAATAATTTGGTGTCAGGATTCCTCGTTTGTTCCATGTCTTATGTCAAATAATCACATTTAGTTTTTTTCTTTCTTCAAGATTTACATATAAGTCATCCGATGGTTTGGTTCTTACCCTGATAGAGGGATTCTGGTACAGCTGAACTGCTAATTGATGGTTGAATCCTGAATCATTTCATAAAAATGCAATATTTGGTTGGTAGAGCAAATGTGAAGAATAAAGAAAATGAAGCTACAGCACAGATTCCAGGGAAGATATCAGGGCAGGTACCTAATCAAGCAGGGTCTCAGTTGCCAGCCTTGATTCAACCAAATGTAAATGCCATCCCTCAGATGCCAAATTTAGGTGTTTTTCCACGTTCAACAATTAATATGGACCCTGAATTTCTTAGAGCACGTTATTTTATTCAAGCTAAGATGTAAGTTTGTTTTTGTATATATTTCTATACTGTTTGCTTTTTATACACATTTAATCCGGTGACTCTGCTGAATCTTCAGAGAAGTGTTATCAATGGGGGCATTAATATGGATAAAATGAAGTAATAATATTTTTTTGTCTTGCATAAAACTAATTGACACAACCTAGTGATAGAAGGTACTACCAAAATATTACGGGAATTTCAGTACATCTCATAGTTATCAATAGCGGGCTATTTAGTGGAGCGGAGTGGCCTTGGGCTGCTACAAATTTTGAATAGCATAGCGCTTTTAAATAGCTTTCACAAATCACAATAGCGGGCAAAATAGCGGCCGTAGTGCCACTATAGCAGCGCTTGAATCAAACTTTTCAAAAAAACTCATTTTTGCCCTAAAAAAACACTGTTATGAGGAATTTTTTACTTTTATTGTTATTTACTTGTATTTTTTTTTATTAAAATCTTTGCTTTTTTATTTTTAATTATGAATGTGCCATGGATTCTGTCTAGTCATTTTCATAATTTTATAGCTTACTTTTTATTAGCTAATGTTAAGCAACTTGTGTTTAACTCACTCTTAAAAGTTAACTCATAAGAAGAGGACAACTCAAGTCTTTATAAGAAGTATTTTAGCTCTATTCTTAATTCATGTGGGACATCTTAACACATCTCCCTCACATCAAAGGGCTAGCATCCGATGCATTAAGTTTGCAAAACTAGACATTTGCGGGTGGCCTAACAAGACTGAACATTTGTGAGCAACTCAATATTCAAACTGAATAAGCTTTAATACTATTTTAAAAAACTTGAACTTAACTCACTCCCAAAAGCTAGCTCGTAAGAAGAAGACTACTTAAGTTTTCATAAGAAGTATTTTGGCTTTATTCCTACCTAATGTGAGACATCTTAACACCTAACTCACTCTATCAAGGTTGTTAACAAGGGTCTTGGTAGTGTAGGCACCATGTAGTTAACTAGTTTGTTCTCTCTCCACCTTTGATTATTTTATGTGCCCTTGTCCTGACCTATCTTTGGTATTTTTTAAGTTGAAAATTGTATATTAGACTATCTTTGTTAGATATATAATCATTCATGTGCTTTTAGTCAATGTCTTAAGCTTTTGGGATAGGTAGTTTATTACATGATATGAGAGCTTCTACACCAATGGTCTAAAGTTTTATCTTTTATTGCCCCTATTCTTCTAACTATAAATGAATTTTCAGCACAAGGTAGGTTTGGGCCTATATGCATTGTCCATGTTTCAAGCCCAAAAAAATTTTGCTTGAGAGGCCATCTTAGATAGTGCTTTCACCTTACAACTTAAGCTCTTAGGATAACAACAATAAACATGTTTCTTTTTACCATCCAGATATAACATAATATTGCAGCGGTACCAGCATCCTGTTACAGATGTACATAGAAGGAAGCTTAAGGATCTTGCAAAATGCCTGGAAGAGGGCATGTTAAACACTGCTTGCTCTAAGGTTTTTCTGGGCCTCTAGCTAATTTTCTTTTCCACAATTTGAAGGAATCCCATCTAAATTTTCTTTTTCCTATGTTTAAATTTTTTGAGGTTACTTCCTGGTAAGTATGCATTTGTCAAAAGTTACTATTTTTTATGTTGATGATGTTCCGGACTTGTATTTTAGGAGGACTACATGAACTTGGATACACTAGAGAGCCGTTTGTCTAATTTGTTGCGACCATCATCTATGCACAATCACAACCAACAATATCCTCAGCTTGTTAGTTCTTCTCCAGTTGGTACAATGATACCAACCTCTGGTATTTCACATGTTACAAATTCAACTACAATCATGGCATCTTCTGTGGATGCCTCAATGATTGCTGCCAGTGGGTGTAATAGCATAGCATCCACATCTATCAATAGTGTAAGCATGTTACAAGCAGGTGGTGCACTTGGCAGCTGTTTTAATAAATCTGATGGTAATTTGAGTTGTTTTAATTCCTCACCCAGTCCATTTAGTATGTTTTTCTTTTCCTGCTTCAATAGATCTACTTATTGCAGGTGTGTCTAATGGTTACCAGCAGTCTTCTACAAATTTTTCCGTTGGTTCAGGAGGAAACATGTCATCAGTGGGGGTGCAAAGAATTGCAAGCCAGATGATTCCAACTCCTGGATTTAGTGTCAGCAATAATCATTCATATATAAATATAGATCCTTCAGCAAATAGCAGTATTTTTTCTGGTGTTGATTCTACATTGGAATCACAGTCACTGCCACAGCAGAAGCTTCAAGACAGTGACCACAACAGTCATGCATTGCACAACCTTGGCACACAAATGGGTAGTGGAATGAGATCTGGGTTACTGCAAAAATCATCTTCATATCCAAATGGTTCTATAAATAATGGGCTAGGCTTGACTGCAAACAACATACAACTTGCAAATGAACCTGGCACAGATGACTATGCTTCAATGTATGCTAGTTCCCCTAAACACTTACAGCAGCACTTTGATCAAAATCAGGAACCAGTAGTGCAGGGTAATCTTTTTTACATCTTTTTATTTGATTTTGTGTAGTATTAAAGCAGAAACCTTTACCTCCTTCCCTGCTCCTCCTAGGAGTGGTATAATCTTTTTAGCTATATTGTTTATTTGTTGGGTAGACATGATTTATGTTAGAACATTATGGCATTGTTTCATCCATGTAGTTAACCTTACCTAGTGGAAAAATTCTTGGTTGTTCGTTATTGGGTGGGTAGGTGATGTCTTTGTTTGTGAAAGGAAGATATTTTTCTCACTACCAAATGGTATCTCACAAAAAGGGTAACAATCGCATTGTTAGGTGACGGATATGGATTGGGAATTGTTGACACTTTTACCTCTGGAAGCTTCTATGCATCTGCAACATCCTCTGGGTCTATGATGAACACACAGAACATGAATTCAGTTAAATTGCCATCTATACCCATTACCAGCTCATTGATAAGTGACCACTCAAATTTGCACAGTATGCATCAGACTGCTCATCAAAAGTCTCAACCAATTAGTCCTTTGAAAAATTTAAACTTTCAGTCTTCATTGGCTTCAAGAGATGGCCTTGTGCATACACATGGGCAATATCAGCAAAGACCCCGACAATGTCAACAATCAGAGCAATATGCTCAAAACCAATTTCAACTGAAGTTTCAAAGTCAACAACCTCAGCATTTGTTCAACAGTGATTCCTTCTCTCAATCTCAGCTCTCTTCCAATCTAGACAATCAAGTAAATTCCAAATATGAAGTTGAACAACATAAAGAAGTTCCCAATGCTCATGTTTCTGAACAGTTCCATGTATTTGAGATGCAGAACCAGCTCCGGCGGAACTCTTCTGAAGATTGCTCTAAGGTTTCTCAACATCTTTCATTCTCCTCTGGTCAGCATGATTTATCCTCACCAACACATCAAATTTTGCAACAAATGCCACATCAATTGGTTTCAGAATCTCAAAATAATTTTAGCTGTCTTTCAGTTGGGTCACAATCCAAATCAATACTTCTAAATCAATGGCCTCAATCACAAGATGAAAACCACATTCAGAATATGTCTCACGAACAGCATCTCCACATGAATTTCCATCAAAGAATATCAGGGCAAGATGAAACTCAATGTAATAATTTATCATCAGATGGGTCTATTATTGGTCAAGCTGTTGCTTCTAAAGGCTCAACTGAGTTGCTAGACTCAAGCAGTACTACAAAGAAGGCACACAGGAATCAACAGAGGTGGCTTTTATTTTTACTTCATGCTCGACGATGTTCTGCCCCGGAAGGGAGATGCCAAGAACGCCATTGTTCTAGTGCGCAAAAGTTATGTAATCACATAAATGGTTGCACTGTACCTCATTGTCCGTATCCTCGTTGTCATCATACCAGGAAATTGCTTCATCATTTCATAAAATGCAAGAATCCTTGTTGCCCTGTTTGTGCTTTTGTAAGAATGTATAGGCGTAAATTCCAACTTAAGGCTCAGATTCAACCTGATCCTGAATCATGTTTGCCAATTGCTTTAAATGGATCCTGTAAGTCCCATAATATGGTAGGTCTATCACCTAGATTGATCTCAAAATCTCCTTTAGTGGTTGAAGCTTCAGAAGACCTACCATCTCTAAAACGTATGAAAACTGACCAGTGCACCCAGTCCATTAATCCTGAATATGACAATGCATCTCCGTATGTTCCTTTGAAGTGTGAATCACAAGACTCAAAGGATACTCGGTGCCAAGTCTATCCCTGTGGTGATATGTCTATATCAAGCAAATCTGAGCTTACAGAAATTAAAGCAGAAGTTCTGGTACATTCAGTTCATGAAAATCTTAGTGAGGCAAAAATGGACGAGCACAAAGCAGATGATAAAAGGCTTGCTGGTGAGCCTGTCAAATATAATGAGGCAACTAATACAGCTAGGCCAGATAATATTAAAACTGAGAAAGAAACCAGACATGATAAGCAAGAAAATGTGACCCAGCCATCTGAACATCCAGCTGGAACCAAGTCTGGTAAGCCAGAAATAAAGGGGGTCTCATTGACTGAACTGTTTACTCCTGAGCAAGTCAGGGAACATATCACTGGCCTCAGGCAATGGGTTGGCCAAGTAAGATTTTGTTTATTCTTGTGCAATTTTTTTCAAAGGGAAATTTGCTTTAGAGCTATTAATTTTATAGAAAAGAGAAGAGGTGTTTGAATATTTTTGTGTATTGCATTTGAGCCAAAGGTCTAAATTTATACAAGTTGTACAAGGATCTATATTAATTATGGAATATTATCTAATAAATATAATCTTGATATTACATTCCTAATTATTGTATTTATATAAATGTAATTCCAATATTATGTTCCTAATTACTGTATTTTCATATCAACACTCCCTTTCAAGCTGAAACATACATATCATATGCACTAAGCTTGTTACAAATATATTCCACCTGAGGTCCCCTTATGACTTAGTGAACAAATCAGTCAAGTGGTCATTGGAGGCAACAAAGCTTGTTGTAATTCTCCAAAGAGAACCTTTTTTCTAATAAAATGACAATCAATCTTTATTTGCTTGCATAAGCCAGCTCTGCTGTAGTTTAAAAACTATTTAACACTGGAACCTTATTGAGCATGCCCTGCCTTTGTCTTACATAAGCCCGAGCCTAGTCAACAGAAAAAAATACTCCATGCCCAATATTCAGTAAACACCCTAATATTACTTTAAATGCATTAACTGGAAATGATGAACTAAACTTATCATGCATATGCAGAACTTGGGTTCCTAATTACATAATTTTCAATGCCTATGCTATTTGTGGTCTACTGAATTTTGAATTTTTTGTTCATATTAATGTGCCTATCATTTGTTTTCAGCATTTGAATCTTTTCTCCTCAGGTTGTCTAGTTTAAGAACATATAGTTTCTTGTGCTTCTTCTGGAGGCCTAATTTACTTAATGCAATCAGAATTTTATTTTTTATTTTTTTTTCATCTTAGCTTCTCATTATATTTGTTAGACTAATATTTTGCAAGCAACAAACCAGATTGCTGTATGCCTTGTGCTTTGTTAATGGTCTTGGTAAGTTTTTATCCTCATTTTACCATGATACATCTATTTTATTGTTACAGAGCAAATCAAAAGCAGAGAAGAATCAAGCAATGGAGCATTCGATGAGTGAGAACTCCTGTCAATTGTGTGCTGTAGAGAAGCTTACTTTTGAACCACCTCCTATTTATTGCACAACATGTGGTGTTCGAATTAAACGAAATAATATGTATTATATCATGGGTACTGGTGACACACGACATTTTTTTTGTATTCCATGCTACAATGAGCCTCGTGGAGACACTATTGTCGTTGATGGGACTCCCTTTCCTAAGTCGAGGTTGGAAAAGAAGAAAAATGATGAGGAAACAGAGGAATGGGTGCGTTACATATCATGTCTTATTTTGTTCATTGATTTCGCAGTTTATTTCTTTTATCACCATCTATTTTTGTCTGCAGTGGGTTCAATGTGATAAATGTGAAGCATGGCAACATCAAATTTGTGCTTTATTTAATGGCCGAAGAAATGATGGTGGACAAGCTGAATACACTTGTCCTAACTGCTATATTGAAGAAGTAGAAAGAGGTGAGCGCAAACCCTTGCCCCAAAGTGCTGTTCTTGGAGCCAAGGATTTGCCGAGAACAGTTCTAAGTGACCACATAGAGCAACGATTATTTAGGCAACTAAAGCAAGAAAGACAAGATAGGGCTCAGCTTCAAGGGAAAAATTATGATGAGGTGATTCGTCTCCTTGCTGGCACTTGTGGTAGCTTTTTATATTTATATTGGATATGTAAATTTTGTTATTGTTTCATATTAGAAAACTTGACTCTATCTCACTCCAAAAAACTAGCTCATAGAAGGAAGATTACCCAAGTCCTTAAAAAGAGTATTTTGGCTCTTCCTTACCAATGTAGGACATCTTAACATAACACTCCCTCCTCACGCCCAAGACATTTGGTGCATAAAGTTTGCAGGACTAGACATTTGTTGGTGTCCCAATAGGACTAAACATTTGTGAGCAGTCCACGATTCAAACTGGATAAGTTTTAATACCATATTAAGAAACTTGGGTCTAACTCATTTCAAAAGTTAACTCATAAGAGGACTACCCAAGTCTTTGTAAGAAGTATTTTGACTCTATTCCTAGCTAATGTAGGACATCTTAACATTTCATATAAAAACATTCACAAGCTTTTACCTAGATTTGAGTAAAGTTGATCCTTGGCATGTTATAAGTATGATCAAATTGGCTACAGCTGGATCCATGTGACCTGTTTTTGAATAATGACATGTTGAACTTACAACACAAGGTAGGGTTGGCTTGTGTATTGTCCATGTTTCTAGCCCAATGGACTCTTGTGTTAGGGGTATGCACCATTCATGTTCTCCTAACAGCATAAACTTTTAGGGAGAGTTTGTACTTGATAGTTACCATTGTTTATATGGATGTACAGGAAATTTATATGAAACACTTTCCCTTGTTTGTGGTGGGAAATGATGTGAGTATTATCATCTATTAGTTACAACCTAAGAATCTAATGTTTTGGGAAAAATCCCTTAAATCAAATACATTCTGAATTTTCTTGACTTGAGGTGCTGATATCACTGCTTGCATTTTCTCCCATTGAAAAATGTAGCATGTATAGCACTACTATTTTTTTTTTCCTGACAAGCTAGTTTTTAAGTTGTCACTAAGTACAATAAAGTAATAATTATTTATTATAATCTTAAAGATCCATATATTAGTTATATGAGTGGTATGCTTTAGAAGTTTATTGTTCAATTTCAGAGAGAAAATTGGAAGGAATGTATGGATTAACTACAAAATGATGTGATCAGTGACTATGAATAACACCTTACTTGTTGTTGCCATTGAAGGAAATTGGATTGATCCAATTTGATGGATAGCT
The DNA here is from genome assembly GCF_003935025.1 of Abrus precatorius. NCBI lineage: Eukaryota > Viridiplantae > Streptophyta > Magnoliopsida > Fabales > Fabaceae > Abrus > Abrus precatorius. The sequence goes on along the minus strand of NW_020874303.1, from coordinate 30,490,955 downwards.
GATGAGAAAATGTGATAGGAGCAGTCCCAGAGTGCAAACTTCAGCCATGGATCTGAATTTAAAAGCTCATGATACCATATCTGAATTTAAAGCACCTTATACAGAAGTATTTATAGAAGTGAGCAGTCTGCTAAGGCTGAGCTAACAGTTTGTTGGAACTAGGCAGTTACCACAGAAAATTGTCATAACTGAAAACTAACTTTTACATCAGAAGGATAATTACACAGAGAGCAGTACAAGCTATACACTAATATGATTGAACTTATAAATTCATCATTCAAAATATCCTTCTTATATATATTTTTCTGTGTATGAGTGTATTTTCCCTTGTTGGCATTTTGTGTTGAAGTTGATGATTAAACTCCAAGCTGATTTCCAGCAGAGAATTAATTCCATTTTTGGTGTGGGCTTATGCGGGTTATATATAAAACATTTTTAATTGATGTTAGCAGGTGCCTGGAGCTGAAGCCCTTGTTATAAGAGTTGTGTCATCTGTTGACAAGAAGTTAGAAGTTAAACAGCGGTTTTTGGAGATTTTTCAGGAAGAAAATTACCCAACAGAATTCCCATATAAATCAAAGGTAATGGGAACTTACTTTATTTGTTAGTCCTGTTGGTAATTAAGTCATTATTATTTATCGTGAATTTTGATCACCTTTGGTTTCAATTCCAGGTAATTTTGTTGTTTCAGAAGATTCAAGGTGTGGAAGTATGCCTTTTTGGCATGTATGTTCAAGAATTTGGATCTGAATGCCAATTTCCTAACCAACGTCGGGTTTATCTTTCATATTTGGACTCTGTAAAATATTTTAGGCCTGAGGTTAAAGCAGTGACTGGAGAGGCTCTTCGGACATTTGTTTACCATGAAATTCTGGTAACCTTTAGTTGCTTGTTTTCTGGCTCTTGTGTAGGGTCTATTATACATCTCATGGAACTCTATCTTGGAGACATTCATGTTCTGATTTATTTTCTTCCTGTAATTTATATTCTATATTACATTTGAGTATTTTTTCAGATCGGATACCTTGAGTATTGCAAGAAACGCGGTTTTACAAGCTGCTACATATGGGCATGTCCTCCATTAAAGGGTGAAGATTATATTTTATATTGTCATCCAGAAATTCAGAAAACACCAAAATCTGATAAGCTTAGGGAATGGTGAGTTAAAAGCTTCAGGATAAAACAAAAAGAGAAAGAAAAGCTGCCTTGTTTTATGTGTATAAAAGCTAGATTATTCATCTCTAACTATAGTTTAATTTGTAAACATTTTTCTTCAGGTACTTGTCCATGTTAAGAAAAGCTGCCAAGGAGAATATTGTGGTCGATCTCACCAACTTATACGATCATTTCTTTGTATCTTCTGGTGAATGTAGGGCTAAGGTTACAGCTGCAAGGCTCCCATATTTTGATGGTGACTACTGGCCTGGGGCTGCAGAGGATTTGATTTATCAGCTTCACCAAGAGGAAGATGGAAGGAAACAAAATAAGAAAGGAACAACTAAGAAAACTATAACAAAAAGGGCTTTAAAAGCATCTGGTCAGTCAGATCTTTCTGGAAATGCCTCAAAAGATCGTCTCCTAATGCACAAAGTAATTTTTGTTTTGATATTTATTAAACATGTTTTCTAGGGTAAATTAAGTTCATTGTTAATGATTTTTTAAATGTTACATATGTTATGTTACTTGATCTTCAAACAATTACACCTTTCTTGCGTTTAATATTTATGTGGGATTTCCTTATGTGGAAACAATAGTTTTCTTATTAGCTTTGGAATTTTCTCCAGCTTGGTGAAACCATTTGCCCAATGAAGGAAGATTTTATCATGGTTCATTTGCAGAATGCATGCACTCATTGTTGTATTCTAATGGTGTCCGGCAACCGTTGGGTATGCGGCCAGTGCAAGAATTTTCAGATTTGTGATAAGTGAGGATTCTTCAATCATCTGGTTTTGTCATGTAACATGTCAATTAAAATGTGTGAAAAATATTTTGTCATACTTTATCTTTTGATATTATTATTATCAATGCCTTCAAGAAAAGAGATAAAGGAATCTTGAATTGCTGTATTGAATTCTATATTCACTCTAAGGCTGCTTTTGTATCCAATTTATTTTCGGGAGTGCTAGGAACACACTCTTTTTAATACACTCTTAGTTATTTGCTAAAATTTATTAAAAACTATAAGAGTATGAGAGAGAATCATTAGATTATGAGTGTGAATCATTAAATTGAGGGTGAGATCTACATAATTTTTGTGATTTTTAATAAATTTTGGCTAATAACTAGGAGTGTGTTGCTAGCATTTATATTATTTTAATTGAGTTTTAGAAATTCTTAATATATTATCATACTATTGCTATATTTACAGCCTTTAATATGAATATCTTATTTAATTATATTCAAACAAAAAAAGCATATGTATTTGAAAACTTTTATATAGTTTTCGTTTTCGTTTTCTTTACTCTGTTTTGCTTGTCATTTATATAGTCTACATTTGAAAACTTTTATTTGTACCCTGCTAATATTTAGGGTCAGCACATGTTCTTTCACCTTTGTAAAGTCATCAACCTTTTGAGGGAACGGTTGTGGAATTATAAGGGTAAAGGGTGACTTGTTTCTACCTATCCATAATAAAATGATTTAAAAGGATAAAATTTAGATACAGTATCATATTTACTATTGGTCCTATTCTCCTATTAGAGTTGGAGTTTTGCCTCAGTAATGCATGTTCGCCTTTAATGCTGATTTATCTCTAATGCCAAACTTTACTGTGCAGATTATTCAAATGAAACTTCAACTCTGATAGGAGAACAGTACCTATGGGTACTGCATCTGAGTTTTGTCCTTTTTAAAAAGGGCTTCTATAATTTGTATATCATTATTTTGTATCTATCTTTGAGAATATTGCGACTGCTGATAATATTGTCTCGATAACACAAATTTATTGGCATTATACATCTCAGAATTACATTCTTTTCATTTTTGGCATTCTTTTCATGATCTTTCTCCTTTTCTTATATCATCTGCCAAGTGCCAACGACTTCTACCAATCTACCTTGCTTGTCACATACTGTCTTACTTTTTCCTCCTATATTCACAGATATTCATTATATTGATAACATCATATTAATGTTCTCTTAGGTGTTATGAAGCAGAAGTAAAGCATGAAGAGAGAGAACGGCATCCTATTAACTCGAGAGAGAAACACACCCTTTATCTTGTGAGTAAGAAGGCATATTTAACATTGACATATTGAGTGATAGATTCAGCACTTGTCCTTTTCTGCTGTACTGTTATGTGAAAATTTGTTAGCACTTGGCAGCTATGAACAAGGTTGTCAAATCGAGTTTCAAGGTTGGAACGGAAGAGGAGTGTTGGATCATAGGAGCAGTGGTTCTTAACACACCTTGTAATAGTCAACTAAAATACTAAATTATATTTGTAACACATATACATGCATAAAAAATAGTATAAAGAAGAAAAATAACCCTTAAATTAAAAAACACATTTAATAAAAAATTAATGATACATTAAGTCTTAATGTCACTTAAAAGTCATCATAAGTCTCAACATAAATTTTTGACTAAACAAAAGTAATACATAAAACTACAGCATAAAAGAAACTTGATGCTTTATTAACCACAAAACAGAGCCCACAGTTGGTGCAATGTAGCAAACACCCAAAAACTTGCTGCTTTGACAAAAACAGCAACCCTAAATTGCACACAGCAGCCATGCACCGCAGCAGAGAACCAGAGAAAAAATGAGAAGGAAGAAAACACAAGTGCAGCAACCCAAAGACAGAAACCAGCAACTTAGAAACCCCAAACCAGCAACAAAATGGGCAGAAGACACTTAAAGAGTGTTGAATGTGAGGGGAAATAGAGGCAGAGTCAAGACTTTATTTCTAGATGGGTCGTTCAAGTTAGGGTTCACAAAATATTAAAAAAGGGCTTTTGAGGTGAAACGGGGTAGCACAATCCAACCCACGAGTGGAGCTCAACCTGGCATGTATTTGGTGCACCAATTCAAAGCTCTGAAGATGATCCAATCCGCTCCAAGTAGATTTGCGAGTCATAGTGATGCATGACTCCTTGAGGGGCCTGCAACATGTTGAATTGTGCGCTCCAAGGAGTTGAAGTCCGATTTTGACAACCATGGCTATCAAGCCTAGACACTCCAAAAACTGCAAAGATATCAGTGTCATTCACATATCCGATACCAATACACATATGATAGACCGAGCTTCACATCCAGGGAGTATCCTCAAGTTTTTTTTTTTTAAGATAGACTCGTCACATCCTATTTGTTAAACACATACCAAAAATAAGATAGGATAGGAAAAATTATCCCATCTTGTTTCTATCCCCTAACTTAGGCACCTGGACCTTTTTTTTGGGGAATTAAGGTCAAGCATTTTCCCAATGGTTCTCTTCTCTCTCAAGCTAAATACATTCTAATCCCTATTAGAGTTGCATTGGTTAAGCCTATGGGTTCAACACTCCCACGGTTGGTAGATGCAAGTTGTCAAAACATGGTTTTGACCATGTGCAGGATCCTCATTTATATTGCTCTATTATGGGTGTGCTTCACTAAGTAACTCTCACTAGGCTTGAAATAGGCTACCTTGTTGATAAGGTCTACCAGTTTATGCCTCAAGTTTGCAACATCAGAAAGTTGATTAAATGCATCCTTAGATATATCAGGGTTTATGATAGATATCCATTAGTTAGTTATCTAGAAAATTAGTTAATTTCTTTGGTTGAAAATATAAGGCACTTTGACAAATAAATAACAAGGGAGGTTAAGAAAAATATTGTCATTTGTGTGAGAATTGGAGTCTTGTGAGTTGCTGATCCTCCTCGAATATTTTGGGTATATTTAAATATTTAATCATTATCTCATAAGACTATTTTTATTAATTTCTTAGTTTCAATATTTCCTAATATATCATATCAGCACATTGTAACAAATTATATCATATTCATATGAAGTCAATAATATCTATTTCATAGTATTTTGTCTCTATTAACTTTATTCCCCTTCTATACCTTATAACTTCAATACTCTAGCTGTTTTATTCCCGTTTCACAGCCAGTGTTTTCACCATAACCTTGTATACTTTAGCAATTTAGCCTTGGAATAGGTTTGCTCAATTGTGTCCCAAATATCCTTAGTGATAGATAGTAAAAAACATACATGTTTCACTGATTTCAGGGACCAATGAATTCCATAACCATTCCAAGATCATTGAGTCATCTTGAACCCATGCTTAAAACTTGGTATTTACAGACGTAGGTCCAGTACTTGTGGGTTTTCCCTTTTCCTTTCAGTATTATTCAAATAAATTGAGACCACTTCCGATCATATTTTCCATTTGGCCTATATGCAGACTAAATGTTCTGTATCTCGCTAGGCTGAATGTTATGTTCATCTTTTGACATTGAGGGTGATAGAGCACACACCCACAAGACAATTAAAGCTAAATGACTCTGGACAACAAAACTAAGCAAAGACAGCTGGCTGGCAAAAGGAATCAGCAAAGAAGGCCAATTGACTTAGGAGAGAAAAGACAATCATTTGGCCAGTGTCCAATTGATTTAGACTGTTTCACTGAAACCAGAGGCAGTCCCAGATTGGAACTGCTCTGGTACCATCTCAGAGGTTAAAAAAATGACAATCATTTGGCAAGTGGCCAATTGTTTAGACTTTTTCACTGGAACCAGAGGCAGTCCCAGATTGACTGCTCTGGTACCATCTCAAAGGTGAAAGAAATTTGGAATTTCCATAATTCTGACAGTGCAACAGGGGTTAGATACACAAGAGACTAAAAGAAAGGGAACGAACCTATGGTCAAATACCATCCCACAACTTGTGAGGATTCTTGTCAGAATAAAAAATAGCTGTAAATATACCTAATTCTAGGATATACAATTGGCCGTCGTGCCACAAATCGCAACCAAGAACAGAGCCAATCGTCGCCATTGCAGCCACTATTTCATTTCTGAGGTCAATCCCTACTTTACCCTCCCTTTCTGAACGTTGGCCAACTTTTAAAAGGGTCAATCTTAGGATTTTGCCCCCTTTTTACATTTCTGATATCTTCTTCTCCCTCTTTGAGCCCTAACATTTCCTCCATTTCTATTTCTGTTAATTTTCTGGTGTGACATGCTTTTGGTTCCATTAGGTATAAAACTTTAGTGTAGCTGTTATCCTATTATCTCGCTATAGCACTTTTGGGGTTAGTCATTTCATGCCGCTATCTGAAATTGACTACTATTGCTATACTCATGTCACATTGAGTATTTGGGCTTCATAGCATGGCCGTCAATCACCTTGGTTTCTGTATAACTAATGTGTCGGATAAATTACAGAGTACAAAATTGGATGCTATATATTCTTTTGATAGCTACCAATTAGAAAAATTGAATTTGGAAACTTTCAGTAACCTTTGTGTTCTTTCAGGTAGAAATTACTGATGTACCTGCTGATACAAAGGACAAAGACGAGATTCTTGAGAGTGAATTCTTTGACACTAGGCAGGCATTTCTGAGTCTCTGCCAGGGCAATCATTATCAGTACGATACGCTAAGGCGGGCCAAGCATTCATCAATGATGATTCTCTATCATCTTCATAATCCAACTGCTCCTGCATTTGTTACAACATGTAATATTTGCCGTCTTGACATAGAAACTGGTCAAGGTTGGCGTTGTGAAGTTTGCCCTGAATATGATGTGTGCAATGCTTGTTATCTAAAGGATGGGGGCACTGATCATCCTCATAAATTGACAAATCATCCATCAATGGCAGATCGTGATGCTCAGAACAAAGAAGCAAGACAACTTCGAGTATTACAGGTATTGTATAAGATTTTATTTGCTCCTGTACATGTCTCATTCAGTGACTGTGCTTATATTTTACTTGGTTATGTTGCATGTCAAATAAAGAAATCATAGATTCATTTGTATATAGTGAAATTTGAGGGTGAAGAAGAGCTGTCTTTGTTTATATTTTCTAACTTGTATAACATTAAATTATATAATGTGAATTTCTGCATGAGAGTTGAGGATTTTCTTGAATTTTGTACATAATGGAGAACACGTGTTGTTGGAGTGTTTGTATATTTGCTTATTATCAATGACAACAGTCGCCACAAAGACTGTATATCCACTGAGCAGTCAGCAACCAATGTTAACTTTACTGAACTCTTTTTAATGATTCAGTGAACTGGCAATTTTTTTTTTCTTTTTGGGAGGGGGAGAGGGGGTTGTGTTATTACAATGGATGGTACTTCAATAGCTTACTATTGAATCTTTATTATTACATCACGATTTTGAATAGCTATATCATTTTATTACCATGCGTAGTTGTGATATTGCAACTTTCTATACAAGGTCTGATATGTAAATGGATTTCATAATTTACAGCTACGAAAAATGCTTGATCTTCTTGTGCATGCATCCCAATGTCGATCTGCCCATTGCCAATATCCAAATTGTCGCAAAGTGAAGGGGCTTTTCCGTCATGGGATGCATTGCAAAACACGTGTTTCTGGGGGTTGTGTTCTTTGCAAGAAAATGTGGTATTTGCTTCAACTTCATGCTCGTGCTTGCAAGGAATCTGAGTGCCATGTGCCACGATGCAGGTTTGTGGGTCAGGCATTACCATTACTCGAGTTACTCTGTTTATGTATTTTGCATGTATAACTTTTTCTTTCTGCGATAAATCAGAGATTTAAAAGAACACTTGAGGAGGTTGCAACAACAGTCTGATTCACGGCGAAGAGCTGCTGTAATGGAGATGATGAGACAGAGAGCTGCAGAAGTTGCCAACAATGCTGGATGAGCATTTTGGGCGTGAAGAAATGGGATATTTTGGAAAAATGCTCCTGACAAAGACATTGGCATTGCCCATGCTCCACTTAGACAGTGCCGGAAACCATGCAATGAAAAGCTGTGTATGGATGGTTTATTTGATTGGAAGGCATTCTGTCATTCATGGAGATTTGCTTGTCTATCTCCATGGCATGATTGTCCCCATAAGGATCTGAGTTCCACCAATTAATGATACACAAAGGACTAACCGGGTCCAGCTTGATATATCGGTGGTGAGTCTGTACGCGGGTCGATTTGATGATTCTTTTGATTTTGTCGGCTTCTCCCATCATGTCTAATGTTAATTGTGTGACAAATGTATTATAGTCCTAAATTGTTTATAATATATCTTACTTCGAGTGTGGGGAGGGAGGTATCAATACGCATTTGGTCCTCCTTTCCGATGGACTTTTCTTGTAGCATCTTTTTATTTAAAGATGAAAGAAATAATTTGTAGTTACAGAAATTCGTGGTAGTATCTGTTGTCTCTTGCGAGGTTATCAATTTTATGTTCCTGGATTATTTACTATTTTGATTTTAAATTAATTTTATTTTGTTCAAAATGTGAGTTTGACTGAGGCATTTTTAGAGAACTATTCTTGAATGATCTACACATACTATTACACATAGGTGTCCTTGTTATTTACAGGGGGGATTAGCGTGGGATTGTGTTTGCGTAACATGTTCTCTCCTCACATCACGATTGCTACGTGTAGGCGGGGAGGATATTTTCTTGTTATTCCATCGTGTAAAAAGGTCATGCTAAACTGTGTTTCTCCTCGACAAAAAAAAAAAGTGTTTTCTTGCTTTTTATATAAAAAATAAATAATAGATGTAAAATTTGGACGTAACTTGTCATAGATAACAAGATTCATGTTCATCTAATCAGTTCATAATTTTAGTCATTTTTTGTTTAATTTTTAAATCATTTTTTATTTGATTTTTAATACTCATTTAGTTCTTAAAATTATAAACATCAATCAATTTAGTTATTAACATTATAAAAATTTAATTTATCCTTAAAACTTTAAAAATCACCATTTTAATCATTTATTATTATTCTTTCATTGTTTTATATAAAAAGGAATAAAATGAATATTGTTTTGTAAAGTCATAATTAAAGTAAGATTTTTATAAAATCAAGGATTAAAATCATCTGTGCTTACGAATTGAAAGTATAAAATGGATATTTAGTCATTTGATTTTCAACTTGTTCATTTTATTTTGCAAGTTTTTTTAAAAAATTTAATCTAATTTTAAATATAATTTCTAACGTCTAATTAATTTAATTAAAAACTTTAACACAAGTCTTATAATTATATAATTTAACGCAATTATTAATATAACTAGTTTTAAAATTTCTTTCATGCATTTTTTAATATAACTATTTTTATTTGTTTTGCATATTAATATCTAACGCAATTACTTCTTTAATTTCCTCAATTGTATTTTGTTCAACTTGAGTTCAACTATTGATTTTTAGAACTTAATTATAAATGTTGACTAGTGTTTGAATTGCCTTATTAATTTTTGTTTCTAATTTTCAATGTAATTCTCTTTATAATTCTATCATTTACAATTTTATTTTTTTTACTCTTGAAATTATGGATTTTTTCAAGTATTTTATATGTGATAGTTTGTACTGCAAAATGATATCAAATTAAAATTATATATATATATATATATATATATATATATATTCAAGAAATGTTTACTTTGAATAAGTTGGCTAAAATTTATTTAAAACTAAAGAATATGAGAAAAAAAATATTAATTTAAGAATGAATAAGAGTAAGACATTTAGTTAAGAAGAATGCTAGCAATACACTCTCTAACATAATTCTAGCTATTGGTTAAAAGTTATTGAAAATTAAAAAAAAATAGAAATAAATATTAATTTAAGAGTAAAAAAATTAGACACGTAATTTTTGTAAAAGTAAATAAAATAAAAAAATATTTATCTTTAAAATTTTTAATTTATTTTGTATGAGACTAAAATTATTAAAATTTCATTTGATTTTATATTGGACATCAATATAAAATCTTAGCACAATTAGTTATTTTGTTTGATAATGTTTAGGGTAATTTATTTTGAGTTGTTTTAGTGGATTTGTCAAGAAGTTTTTATAAAAAAGCAAAATTAGTATAAAAATGAATAAATTTTTTTTGATAAATTAAAAATAATTTATCTTTTCAAATCTTAGAGAAATTAAATAAGAGAATTTCTGATAACTTTTAAAATAATAAAAGAGTATAAGTTATTTTTAACTTATGAAAAAAATACTTTTTATTCTATTTTTTTATAAAAATTTCAAAAAAAACATTTTACCCAAATAAAGCCGTTATTAATCAATAGAATATATTAAATGATTACTATAATATATAGAAAAAAAATATGATAGGTGCAAATAAGTTTACTAACCAAATATGATAACTTTTTTAGTTCTTGAAAGATTTATGCATAGCATTAATTTAGTATTTTGAATATTTGTGATATTAAATTCCTAAAACTTTTAAAGATACAAAAATAATTTGTATTTTGATATAATTAAATGTATGGACCATTTTAGTGTAGGGGCTTATTTGATATCATGAACTTTTTTATATGAAAATTGATATTGAATAATTTTTTAAAATACTAAATAAATATTTTTCATTCTATTTTTAAGTAATTTATAATAATTCATTCATTGAAATAAAATATAACATAAATAAAATATTTATTTAATATTATTATTAACACATTTTAAATAATTAATAATATAAAAATAAAAATTTATTATATAAACTCGGACAACCGTATAACATGAAATCGAGTAACTAGTACTATTAATTAAAAATGTGAGACTATTTCTTACATAAATTGTGAAATTAAGAGAGAAATTCCCTAAACCTAACTAGTTCTATGTAGACAAAGTTAACAGTCCAAAATGGTTCAGTTAGAGAAATCACTGTAAATACCTATGATATGTGATTAACAAGAAAACAAATAGACACAAAAACTAAATTAAAAGAATTCAAGTTTAATTAATAGCATATATTCATCTTCATGGGGAAAGCCAGCTTCCACGCGTACAATTTGATAGCTTCCAAATAAAGTCCCAGTGAAACAGCTATGATGAAGAAAAAATGTGAGCGACAATTCATACAGCTCTGTAAGCATCCCTTTCGGTGGTGATGAGGGTGGAAGAGTATTCTCCATGATCATTTTCACCCTCCTTCAAGTCTTCAATCTGCTCAAGAGCTTCCTTGATATCCAACCTTCTTTCCACATTCTCCTCACAACAACTCAAGCCAATCTTTAGGAGTTTGAGCAATTCAGCTTTACTATTTCCAATTCCTCCCATCTCTATATCAAACACATCACTAGTGCGCTTCTCAGTAATCATGGTATTTACCCAATTGGCTATGTCAGAATCACTATTATGCCTGTGTGTAAGATAGTTCTCGGGGAATTTTCCAGTCAAGATCTCCAATATAAGAATCCCGAAACTCCACACATCAGTCTTCTTTGTAATGCGGCCAAGTTGAGCATACTCCGGAGATTTGTAAGGCATGATGATTTGTTGGGCATGGTCAAGGTTGATCACAGGACTGAGGGCATAATCAGTGAGTAGGGGCTCAAAAGATTCATCCAAAAGCACATTGGAAGATTTGAGATGACCATGAGGCACAGTCAAACTTGGGAGTGCGTTGTATAGGTAAGCCAAACCCTTGGCTACACCTTTGACAATTTTCAAGCGAGTTGGCCAATCAAGCCCTGGCTTTTGATAGTTATGGTTACCTGCAACAAATTTATTTATTAACCACATATATAATGATTAATTACATATACACATACATAGGCACTGAACTAATTAATTACCGTGAAGATGGCTGGCTAAGCAACCATTATGAACAAAGGCTGAAAGTAAGAGCTTCTCTTCTTTTCTATAATAATAGGCGAGGAGAGGGAGAAGATTGGGATGGTTGAGGTTGCCTAGTCTTCTCATATGCTCATGGAACTCCTCTCTTGGCACGTTGTTCATTTGCTTGTACCTCTTGACAACCACGGCTTGACCATCCAAAACCACAGCCTTGTAGGAAGACCCAAATGAGGCACTGCCTAAAATTTCTGCGGAGGCCTTCAGCAAATCTTGCAAATCAAACTTAAGTCCGTCATGCCGGAGGAATGTCAGTTTGCTGCCTTGTTCCCCCCTCTTAGAATGTCCATGTCCATGTCCATGTATGTTACCCGACACCTTCTTAGGACTAGCATCATAGTGATCCGCTAGGCTTTTGGTTTTTACATAAACGGGAGGAACGTATTTGTTGGAGGCCTGCCCCTGGAACATTGAGGCCTCATCAGTTGCAGGGTGCTTATGTGACTGTGACCTCAAGCGACATATCACTAACGCTGCAATCAGGATGGCTACTATCAATGCTATCACGATCACAGCAAGTAATATTTTCAGAACGCGCATTTTCCCAGTAGTCTCCGCGCTTGCCTCTTGGCACTTATTCGTCAGAGGTGGCCCACAAAGACCCTGGTTGCCTACATGCTCAAGCCAATATATTGAGTAATGAATTCATCACAATCCAATTCCATTCTATTTTGTGAGGATTTTATGTTTAAATTAAGAAAAATTACTTTTAATAAAAAATTATTGAATATATCATTTATTAAATTTAATATATGATATTATTTGATCATATTGCATATATGCGTATGTTATAATAATAATAAGAAGAAGAAGAAGAAGATTCGTACGTACCACTAAAGGAGGCGGCGTCAAAGTTGCGTAGATTGATCGGGATGGGACCCTCCAAGTCATTGTTGGAGAGGTTAATAATCGTCAAATTATTGTGTTGAAACTGGGGGATTTGGCCTTCAAACTTGTTTGAGTCGAGCCTGAGGATGAGGAGACTAGGCAAAGTAGCAAGGGAGGAAGGAATTTTACCTGTGAACTCGTTATTGGCCAAATACACTTTCCTCAGTTTATGCAAACCCGCAAAAACATTGTCAGGTATTTGTCCTGAGAAATGATTATAGGACAAGTAAAGGGACCTCAAATTTGTCAACATCTTGACGTTGGGCAAGGGACCCACAAAGGTATTGTTCATCAGGCTAAGCGTCCGCAGAGCCGGCATTGAACTGAGAAATTCCATGTTGAGGATGCCGCCTAGTCCCATTCTCTCGAGACGCAAGCCCCAAACCCTATCATTCTTACAAACCAAGCCCACCCAATTGGGAATGTCACCATAACAAGGCGGTTTTGGGTTTATGGATGGATCCCAACTGCTAAGGGCCACAACATTCGTTAAAGAATTCCTAAATTTTAATAACGCCTCAGCATCTGAAGAGGAGAAGGACATCACTTTTGTACACAAACATGATAATAATATTGATACCAATACTAAAACAACGTTGCACTGGACATTATTAGATGTTGCTGCAGGTGCGCGCACAAGCGAAGCAGAGCGCGCGCCCATTAGCATTGACAATCAACAATGACAACGATAATGACGGGAAGAAAAGACCAAAACCCACAGGATATATGATAATGATGTTAAAAATTCCTAGAAAGGTATTGATAGGATTCAGCTGCATGTCATTTTTTTCTCTTCATTCTTATTATTATTATGGTCATCATCATTGTTATTATAAAGCACCATCTTTGATCATTAATGGCCAAAGGCCAATGGTGATGGAGCTGTTAAGGCCAGGAAAGAGCCTAGCAAGAAAAGTTTGACAAGAAATGAAAGGAATAAACTAAGAATGCGCTAACTTTTTGCATACCGTGACAACTTAATTTTGGGTGTTTTCAGAAGTTGAGTTGTTTGCGCGAGAGGTCTAAGGAGGTCCTCTAATTTTCTTCCTTCTTTCTTTTAGTATGTAATTTAAGATGTGAAACCGTGTCCTTTGCCATAGACGGGAATTACATTTTCCATTATTAGAATAGACTGTATTTTAATACAACCCCAATACCATTGCACCTTAAATTGTTTAAAAATATACTAAAAAGCCTGTAAATATAAATTGTGTTGTATATGTGAAATCACCGAAGGACTTAGTATAAAAATTATTTAGAAAATCAAATTAATATTAAGTGAATCTTTAAATTTTCAAATTTGTAGCTTAGTTATAAAAAATTAAAATATTAAAAGTATAATTTATAAAACTTATTTGTATACATCATATATTTTGTTTATATTATGATCGTCATTTAATACATATAAAAAGAATTAATAACGTAAATCATATTTACTTACCTTCATAAAAGGGTTGATTCATAATATGATCTTATATTCATACAAATAATTAGTAAATAAAGTATTAAATACCAAAAAAGTATCATTTTAACATAATATAAAGAAAATTTAAATTAATATTTGATTCATAAAATCATTTTATTCAAAAAGTAAATATAAAAAATATATTTAAATTAAATATTATAAATTCAACACTTAAAAATAATCAATAAAGTTTAATGAATCCAAGTACACATTTTCATTATTAGAGTAATTACTTAAATCTATATTATATATAAAAGCAGTTGTGGAAATAATTTTGTCATGTATATTTTAATTTGTTGTGTGAATTTTGATTTTACCAATTAGCAACAGCTAACATAATTTTCTAAATCAAATAATCCCTTAAGTACGAAGTTCAAGATTCAAGTAATTCAAGGTAAAAATAAAAACTCCATAGACTTCCATCATTTTTATCGTTTCAAGATTCAAGTGAATCAAAATGGCATCGTTGAAAGCATCATCATCGTCTCTCATAGCCAACACCATTGACCATCGTCTCTGACCCTTTCGTAGGCCGTCATTGACTCATTGGATACCACCACAACACCACTGCTCAAAGAAAACGCCAACAACCCTTTGCCCACTGCCACCGATAAGGTTCCCGCATCACCACCATCCCCTAACCTTAAGTCGGGTCACCAGTCAGTATTGCGCCAACAACCGTATGATCATCATTCTCAGCCACCAGCTTAAGTGGTGCACCTTTCCCAACCCCCCCAGAGTTGAGAATAGATTTATTTATTTTTTAGTTAAATTTGGTCAGATTAATAATAATCCCAACAATAATGTAAGATTTAGATAATTTGAAATATTTATATGAGAACTATTATGTAATATTTATAATTTTTTAATCTTACTCTTAGAAGAAGTATCAAATATTTATCAAGATCATTCAATCTTTTATTAAATATATCCAAGGGATAATATTTTATTAGACCATGTGAGGAAGCTTTGGGGACCACGTAACCATGTTAGGGGAGATCTTCTTTTGAATGTAGAAGAACAAGTTGCAAAAGATAAAATACTTCTCATGCTACTCTCTCAAATATCATTGAATATGGTTCTATTGATACTACTTTGATCTGAAACTACTTTAATTGAGTACCCATATAACCTTAACGTCAAATATGAAGAAGTCTTTAAAAATATGCTCACTTTCTTTAACATTCTTCCCCCAAAATTTTACTTTCTCATTACCCCCAAACTAAACACACAGCTTATTGTTGACAAGCTAACTCTGCCATGAAATCAATGCAATAACTTCTATAATATGAACACAAAGGGATTCATCCACCTCTCCTTAAGTTTTTTTCCCCACAGTAACATGAATATAGTACACATTATTATGATTAGTATTATTAATTCTAAAAAATATACACATTATATGATAAAAAAAAATCCGGATAATAGATCAACATTTTATAAACATCAATTATTAATTAATACTAGAAAAGATAAAAATTTAACGTCCATTGTCAGCATCGCTTATCAAATTACAGATATCTGAACATTCCACCAAACTGTACAAGTCAAGGACAAGTAAGCATTAGCTGAAGAAGTGACCGGTAAAATGCTATATCTTTCTACTTGCTCAGCTTACAAATCATTTTATTCACAAAAAAGTGACATTAACTACTATAACTTAACTACTTGACATTAATTGCTATTGCCTAATATAAGCAGTAAAGGAAATAGAGTTCTTGGTTTTCTTACGGTGGTAGTATTAATTTTATGTTAATGGTGGTAAAAGCCCTTATAGTAGGCAGGTAGTTTTACAAGGGGACATTTGAGTTATCGATGGCTGAACTTGTATTTGAAATGGGTTTGCACACACATAACTCTCGTAAATAAGAGTTATTTGAGCATTATATATGATATTATTTTGGGATATTAGTGTTTAATTTTATTCATTAACGTCATAAACATAAGTTATATTCATATAAATATTTTTAAAAAATTTATTCAAAATAGTAATACTTACTTTTTTAAAAAATGATACAGGATAAATTAGATTTTAGAAAGATTAAAAATAATTTCAAAAACTGGTATGAAAATTCCAAAAGTTAAAAAAAAATGTTCAAAAGAATCAAGAAAAAGTTATATATATAGGATCAGAATTTTATTACACTAGTGGCACACTTTATATAAAGGAAGATGGGGGGTTAAATTTGCCACACTTTTTACCCACTCAAACACCAAATCAAAGGAAGAACAGTTCTTCAAAGTAAAGTCAATTAAAAATCGTAGATAGTGGGAAGAGCTTTCTTTATTGTTATGAATAGCTAAAACTTTTGTTTAGGAATGGATATTTAGATATGGAAAAATTGGTGGTGTTTATTGTGCTTTATCGATTTAGAGTTCGTAACCCATATTGTTGTTGATAACAATTAGTTATTTGAAAAAAATCTAACTGAACTAAACACGGAAAATTGAGTTTTAAACCATAGACATGAGTAATATAAATTAGCTTATCTAAATCTATGGATAAATCAATTAGTCAATAAAATAGAAATATAAATATCTACTTTGCATAACATTTAGATACTTAATTTAGTACTTGTGGTTTGCACTGGAGCTGATTATATATAAAAACAAACTAAACCAAAATATTCTTGTCTATTCTTATATATTTTCTTGAACAAGGTATATAAATGAATTGAAATTTTTTTTTTATCATGAATGTATATGTATAACATATGTTGCAATGGGTCATTATTTTCAAATATGAAACTCATAAATAAATAAACAATTGTCATTTAAATATACAGGTATAATATGTATTAAACCAATCTAGAGGTTATGTCATCACTTTGCAATAAAATATGAAAATATGTTTTAATTTCTTGTAAAGGTTTTCTTCTGTTTGGACTATGTAAGAAAGTAATTAATCAAATATAAGAATAGTCTGTATAAGTAATGCAGTAGTGATATCTTTTAAAGAAGAAGAAAAAAACTTAATTTAGTTCAAATTTCATACTACATTTCAGTCAAACCAAACTGAACCACAAGCTTCTGGTTGAATTTTCAGTTGGTACAAGAGGCAAGTGCCCTTGTATCTTTATAAAAAAGAAAGAAAAGAAAAGGCACCCAGCATCTCCTGATATGTTATGTGGTAGCAACGAAACGATCACATAAAATTAGCACGTAACACACAATTTTGACACGTATTGATAAAGTACATAGCAAACAGTTGAAGTGATTTACCAGTATTGACGAGTACGGAACCCTTGCTTGAAAACAACGAGAGGTCTGAACAAATGAAGGGAATTTAAGTAATCTAGAGTAACAAGAATTATTGTTTAAAATATGAAGCTATAAGATTTAGGAATTTTAAAAGGTATGGTACCTTATGACATTAAGGGGGCCTTCGCCAGGAGAGCCTTGACCGCCTCGGATGCAAGTAGTGACACACTTGATTGTGCAGGTTTCGGCTTTCCTTGACTTGGGTTTCTGTATTTTAGGTTTCTTGCAGTCTTTGGGCAACGGGCACTCACCGGACAATGTTTGGGGTATGTTAGATAGAGTCTCCGGTTCAGGAGTTGCATCTGCTGTTGCCACAGAAGCTATTACCGCAGTAACTGAGAGAAAGGTAGTAAGTGCTAGAGCCAGACTGTAGCTGCGGCATGCTCTACTGAGGTCCAATTTGCAAGCGATGCTTCTTTTCCTACTACGCATATTGTTCTTGTTGGAACAATTGCTGCTGCACCTATTATTACTGTGCCAATTGCCCTCTGCCTCAACCTGAAGGAAAGGCCTCCACCATCCACAGTACAGCGATGAACTTGGGCCATAAATTACCATTATCTTTTTCCTCTCTTTCTAAATTACCATATTATCTTCTTTTCCCTTTCTCTACGCTTCCCGCCCACAATATTTATACTTCCTATCTTTTTATTTATTAATTTAACTTCGAAAAATTATTAATTTATGGCAAAATATCGTATATTTGACAGCTTAAACTTCTAAGATCGTTTGTTCATAGTTTTAAACACAATCAAATATCAGACTAAATTATTTATTAATATCTTTGATGAAAAATAAATATATAATATGTAAATGTTTATAAATTACCCTTTGTGTCGACTCTCATTCAAGTTTGAGACTCTAAGAGATGAAACAATTTGTTAACGTAAAATATTAATACTATTATATTATATGATGAATGCGATAAAAAAATCTTTAAAATTTTAGTTTTGATAAAAGAATTAAAACAAAACATATTCATAAAATACAATTTTAAATATTACTCGTGTAACACCCTCTTTTTATTTTTTGGTAATTATATGTTATTTAATATTAAGTAGTATTAGAATGCAATTAAATGTAAGTTTGAAGGATTTTATAAGAGTTTTAGTGCAGGAGATGTCATTCAGGCAAGGTGAATCTTGCTTAAGTGAGATTGAGCGTGCAAAAATATCTTGCTGCAGAGCTATCTAACTCAAGCAAGATAATTCTTGCTCAAGCAAAATGAGATAAATGTTGCCCAACTGTCACCTCGCCCAGGCGAGAGTGATCTTGCTCAGATGAGCTGAGAATTTTACTCAGGCGAGGACCCATAGGAGAAATTAAGTGCT
Source organism: Abrus precatorius (assembly GCF_003935025.1). NCBI lineage: Eukaryota > Viridiplantae > Streptophyta > Magnoliopsida > Fabales > Fabaceae > Abrus > Abrus precatorius. The sequence goes on along the minus strand of NW_020874303.1, from coordinate 30,472,212 downwards.
CTTTGGACACCATTTCGCTCAAGTGAGATTTAGCTCACTTAAGCGAGCATGTCAGAAAATAGTGAGCGAGATCACTGTCTGCATATCTCACTCAGGCCAGATGTCATCGCTCAAGCGAGTTGTACCTCGCTTAAGCGAAAACGCGCGGGACTGAAGGGTATTTAAGAGATTTTTCACATGAAAAATTCGTTCTATTTCAAACTCACATCCTTCTCTCAAGTTCTTTGAACTCTCTCTTCCTTTCACTCAGATAAAAAGCTTCAAAAACTCTGATATCTCTTTACAATCACGCTCGGACGATAAAGCTAAGTGATTCTAAATAAGTTTCTTCGGATTAAACTTGAGTTTTTCTGATCATTTTTCCTATTTTTGTTTCTTATGGATGTCTTTTGGTGTTTAGGAGAACTTCCATAGTTGACTCCTCAACCATTTTCAATATATCTTTGTGAGCTCATCTTTAAGGTAAGGAGAGCTCTATTTTATCTTTTTATTATAGTATTTATGTTGAGCTCATAGAACACTGTTATATGAATTTAGTATGTGAATAGATGAGTATGATATATGTTGTGTTGAGTATAGTTGAAAAGATGTTTGTTTAATTATTTGAACTATTCGGTTGCTTGGGTTGAGTGGTTGATATATGTGTATATGTATTACATGATGAGTACTTAATGTGAAAGATGATTAAATTTGTTGAATGATTATCATAAGATTTTATGAAATATATATCTGAGTAGAATGGTATATTAGAATGATATTAATATAAAATGGACTGGAATAAAATTAGTCTAGAAGTGCTTTACTAAGCATGATCTTATGAGTGGAAAGAAAGAATAATTATGAGAATGACTCTAAGAATCGAATATGGATTAAATCTAGTGTGAATAGTTATAGAGATGCACTGGAGTATAGAGTCTAGAGACAATGAGAATCTTGGGGAAACGTAGAGTGGTGATCAACATTCGCGTATATGTACATACTCTTTCTGAAAACGAATACGTCACATGGCCTCACACTCGTTTTCTGATTAGACTCTTGATTATACCTTTGCTAAGGGGCCTGATTATTGTACATGTTGTATCCATGTGCATAGGCTAACCGTCGACTATTTATCTAGTTGAGTAAGACCTTGAGAAGCACTGGAGGTATCGGTATCTGTGATCACAGTGCACTGGAAATGCGTGTTGGAATAAGAGAAAGGAAAAATAGATAATAAAATGTTGATTGTTATTTGTAATTTAAATGTGTTTGTGAATATGAATTCATGAAATTGAATGTGTTGTATTGATGTATGAATTATGATTTTTATGCTGAACATTTATAAAGGGATAGAATAGATGTTCATCCTTACTAAAACTTTTAGGAACCCAGGACGACGGAGCATTAAGGAAGAGTTAGATTAATTGATAGTTTTGTACATTTTAAATTAAATTATGTATTTAATGAGTATCAGAAGGTAAATTATTTTAAATTTGTTGTACTTGTAGAAGATGAACCTAGGGTTTTTATTATGATAGAAATAGATTTCTCTTGTAGTATTCCTTTTAACTTCGTTAGGAATAGGATACACCAGACTTTATGTGTATATATGTATAATGGTACTGTTAGAAGTCCAACAACCCTCACATATCTATTCACCTACCACAATCATGACTCTTAGAAGACCGTCGAGCTGATTCAGACGATCTCTACCTGGGATCAGACAAGGATCTAGATTCAGAAGACTTAGCTGAGATAGAAAACTGACACAGAGTAAATGAATAAAACTAATCTTCAAAAGTTAGTTTTGAGGAAGACTGCTCTGAGACTTATATATTTTTATGGATTATAAACATTATAGTTATGTAAATATTATTGTAAATTTCATTCTTTTTGACAAACAGTTTGTAATATTTTAAGTTGAAATATGTACTGTATCTACAGATTTCTCATGAAAACTTTTACATTATAATTATGACATTTATTTACTCTTTTCAATTTCCATTAAAGTTGTTATATCAATATTACAAATTATTAAAATTCTAAGTAAGTTGCTATATAAATTCATAGAATTATGAAAAAAAGATATATCATTTTAATTGATCAAAATATAATTTATAAATTATACAAATTTTTTAGAATAAGGTGTTACAACTCGTGTATCATTACCTCAAATTTGAATATTAAATTATTAATTTATTAAATAATTTAATAACTTACAATTTTTAAATTAACATATCATTGTTTTTTTTTTCCCAAAATATTACTTTCAAAATCATTTGATTGCAATCAAACTAACCCAACCTCTTTAGCAAATTATTCAAAAACAAGTTAAATTAAAGGAGTAGAGATAAACTATATTTTGTATCTAGGGAATTATATATTACATTTTTTATAAAATAGCCTAAATTATATATTACATTTTTATCACTTATTCTTCTTTTTTTTTAACTTTTAAAATTAGTTTATGTTTTAAATTTCTTTTTATTCTCTTTACAAATTTGAATAAAAAAATAAAGAATTTAAAGTTTAAATAAATATATCAATTAGAGATTAAGAACATGTTTGTTTTCTATTTTAAAAATTTTTTTATTTTTAAAAATAAAATATAGCATAAATTTATATTATATTTTATTTTTAAAAATAAAAAACTACTTTTTAAAAATAACAAACATACTCTAAATTTACATAATTTTAAATCAGAAAAGATTCATACTTAATAGCTCCATTTTTTTAAAAAATAAAAATCATAAGTAATCTAAATTAAAAATAAAAAAATATAATTAAATATATAAAAATGATATTTTATTTTTATACAATAAATTTGTTGAAATGCAACAACGATAAATATTTTTTATTTTTTTAAAATTATGTGCATGTCATATTTTTCTTCAACTTACACTAATTATATAATTAATAAAAAAATAAAATATATTTACTTACTCTTAAAAAACAGTTCACATTCTTTTTCTCTATTCATAAAATATTTAATAATAAGTATTTTACCACAAAATTAATATATTCTTTCAAAAAATTCAATAAAACACATGGACATTAATATTATATTATATACTTCCTTTTATATGATATATAATCACTATAAAATTTTCTCAAAATTGATTTCAACTACTAAAATATATTAGCAATACATTCTTTTAATACAATTTTTATTCTTAATTAAACTTTACAAAAATTATATTTTTTAAAATTAATATTTTTTAAATTTTAATAAATTTTATCTAATTATAAAAATATTTATAAAAAAGTAAATATATTATTAATAATTTTTATAAACATGCTACTAACTAATTTACAATTCATTCCGTTAACCACCCAAGCATGTAGTAAGAAGAAGGTAAAATCTCCAGAGTGAGTTAATAGTTTAGTTAAAAAAGATATTAATACTCTTTTATTTTTAATATATTAGAAAAATTACAAATTCACAATCGTTAATCTGAAAAGGATATAAAATACCTTTTCAAATTTATTGGTACCATAGCTAGTACTAACTATATTTCGTATCAATATATTGTAAAGGTTAATAACATAAGTAACATTTTTATTTTTATATTATTAATAATTTTAAATATAATAATATTATAAAATAATTTATAATTTATCTTAACATTTTTTTGAATGAATGAATTAATATAAATTATCTTAAAATTACAAAATATATTATTTAGTATATTTTTTATTTTTTATAGTTCTTTAATGAAAAACATTAAAAATGATTAGAATATTAAAATAATAATAAAATACAAATAAAGTATTAAACTTTAAAATATGAAAAAGTGTAAAGTAATATTGTAGTGAAAAAATTAATTAAAAATATTTATTTATAAGAAATTTAATATTTAATCAAATAAAATGATATCAAAATAAACAATATCTTTATGCTGTGCATTATATTAATATTTTTTTTCTATTTAATGCTTATAATAATAATTTTTTATTTTGTTAAAATTGTTGTATTTTTCTTTTTTATCTTAAAAATCTTAAAAACAATTTTTAAATTTATAAGTGTAAAAAATGAATTGAAAAGGTTATAATGCCAAAGATCAAGCAGCGTGTTAATGAAATAAATAAAAAATAATAAAATATAAATAAAAAAAATGCCATGTAGCATTGTAGTGGAAGAACTTGGGTAAAAAAAATAAATCAAGCGACATTGTAATAAAGGAGCCTTAGAATTAATTTATAGATGCCATCTAATATTATATTAGAAAAAATAAAATTAATTTATGGATACTATAAAAAACAATTTACATATTCGTTGTAACTCTCCAATTCAACAATTTAGTTATGCATAACATAAATACATTTAAAAAGTCCTTTAAAATGTTGGCATGCTTGCAACTAAAAAATGGTTACTCCGAGTAGATATTTGTTAATGGTATCCTACTCTAAACAAGTATTTTTCTTTACTTCAGGGAAGGTAGTACAAGTGGTCTATTATTGGCACTGATTTTTTATTGTGGTACCGATTTCCTTTTTTGTGTTGCCTCTGTAACTGATAGGATAAGAAAAGAAAAATTTGATTGATTGCCCATAAATCAGGGATAGTTTTCTATAAATCGTTTTGGACATTCGGTTAAGAAGTATTGTGTATAACGATTGTGATACTTAATGGGATGGTTATTATGCTTGCACAGAAAAATAAGAATGAATATGAAGAGTAATTTTAAAATGAATGTGGGGATGATGGAGATGATATGAGAGGTGCAGAGGCTGACAGAGAGAGAAATGTGGCTTCCAAATCCTAAAGCATCAGGGATTAGAAAGGGGGGAGGAGGAGGGGGAAATGGATTGGTGGCAGTTGCTATAGATAAGGACAAAGGAAGCCAGTACGCTCTCAAATGGGCCGCCGATACTCTTCTTACCAGAGGTCAAACTATTATTCTAATCCACGTTTTGCGCGGGACATCCTCACCTGTTTCCCGTATGTCCTTGTATTTAGTAATTATAAAAATCAATTTCCATCTCTTACGATACCCAGATTCTGAGTGAAACTAGGGCAAAAGGGTGCATGTAACTTTTTATCTTTTTTAAATGCTACAGGGGGTAGTGAGGCCATAGTATGTAACATCAACACTTCATCTGCATCTCCGCAGAGACACCAACTTGATAACACTACCAAGGATCTGTTTCTTACCTTCCATTGCTATTGTACACGAAAAGATGTACGTTTGACGGCAAATACAATAATGATACTTTCTCACCATCGTCAAATTCCGTCCTCCTTTTTACTCAGATTAGCAGAGAACATCGAACAAGATTTTTTTATTTTTTATTTTCACATTGCTTACTGCTGTTAAAAATTTTATTAGATACAATGCCTTGATGTCCTACTTGAAGACACCGATGTTGTGAAAGCAATAACAGAATATGTTTCTCATGATGCAATTGAGAACTTGGTGGTTGGTGCAACATCAAGGCATGGATTTATTAGGTAAGGTCCACTATCTCCAAGTTAACCAGAACCTCTGCAATTAAGATTGCATTCGTAATCATAACTATTTAGTCTATCTTTAAGAAGAGAGTAATTTTGATATTAGCGGACAGGAAAAGGCATTATGTCTGCTGAAAAATATCCTCCGGTGGATGCCGTCTTCTTTGCTAAGCACAAAACTGCAGATTGAGCACCTTTCTTAATTTATAATGGCCTTCCTTTGTCCAGATTTAAGTCATCAAGTACATCAAGTAGCATATCAAAGGGGGCGCCAGACTTTTGTACTGTGTATGTCATTTCTAAGGGGAAAATCTCCACAGTTCGGAATGCTTCTCGTCCAGCTCCGCATACATCCCCACTTCTGAACCACATTCATAATCTAAATAACCAAGATGGAAATCAACCTGTCATATCCTCTAGACGCATGAATTTGAGAGGTTTTTTTCTGTGATCACAGTTAGCTCGAGATCTATACTTGCTTTTTTTTTTATCATGTTTTGATCCCACGTATGCTGCAGACAGGACATCAATGAAACCTCACAGCTCGCAGGATGAATCTATGAAGTAAGTCCTTTATATAAAACCATTCAGAGTAAACTAAGCTGCAACTCATGCAAATTTGATTATCAGGATTGATACTTTACTTTCTGACCTTCATATGACCTACAATAACATCTTTTCCTTGTTTGAAGCAGGTCTCCACTTGGAACAGAAAGAGGCGTGAGTGGAATGTTATGCGTGGACTTTGCAGAGTCAGATACAGACATGTCATTTATAAGCTCTGGGAGGCCAAGCAGTGGGCGGTCATCCTCGGTTTATGACTGCATTGACTCGGGCCGAACTTCCCGACTTTCTACCAGCTCCGATCGTAGCTTTGGATCAACCCGATTGGGTCTCAAGTTCAAAGATCCCAGTTCACCAGATATGTCTTTCTCACAGGAAAGCTGTAGAACATCGTTTTCATATTCATCTCAGAACATGGTGAGTACATTTTTTTTATAAATATATTTATATGGGTCTTCAATTGACTGCCAAAACGAAATATACTTAGATAGCTATGTCAGAATGTATCTCTCCATTTCTATAAATGTCTTCTATCAATTAACAAGAGGTTCCATCCAATGGCTAGCTAGGGCACACTCAGCTATGCTATTTGCTTCTTAAAATTCTACTTTTTCACGCACGTACAGACCATATCTTCAAGAAATCATGTTTCTGTGCCTAAGTAGAAACAAAGATAAGTGTCCATTAAACGTATCCACTTCCTTTTGCTAAAACATTTAGGATGAAGCAGAAGCTGATATGAGGAGGCTGAAGCTTGAGTTAAAGCAAACGATGGAAATGTACAGTACAGCATGCAGAGAAGCACTTACAGCACAGCAGAAGGTAAATATGAAAAGTAGTGCATTTTCTAAAAGTATATTATTGCCATTTGAACTGGTACTATTCTTTTGTTTGCTACAGTTAATGGAGCTGAACCACTGGAGACTTGAGGAAGAAAAAAAATTAGGAGAGACACGATTGGCTCAGGAAGCTGCGCTGGCAATTGCAGAGAAAGAGAAAGCAAGATGTAGAGCTGCCATGGAAACTGCTGAAGCAGCTAAGAAAATTGCAGAGGTGGAATCACATAGAAGAGCGAGTGTTGAAGTTAAAGCTCTTAAAGAAGCAGAGGAAATGAGGAAGTTATTGGACAATCTAGCCCAAACTGATGTGAGATACAGAAAATACAGTATTGAGGAGATTGAAGTAGCCACAAACTTCTTTTCTGAATCTTATAAAATTGGGGAAGGAGGTTACGGCCCTGTTTATAAATGTTACCTTGATCACACTCCGGTTGCTGTCAAGGTTCTACGTCCAGATGCTGCTCAAGGGAAGTCACAGTTTCAGCAAGAGGTGAACAACCAGTGGACATGAGTAATTCTAAACTACATTTTGTATTTTATTGCATCACATTTTTCCATCACTTCTAGCTAGTCCAGGCTTATCTTTTTATGAGACTGAATGAGACCATTAAAAATCTAATGAAATTTATTATTTCCAGAAACGCACACAAACGGGCAGTATTGGACATTAAGGATAAACCTAAAAGCATAAATTGAAAGCAAAACTGAATACTGAGTACTGATTACCTGGAAATTAATTGTACGGTATGCCAATTGCTAAATATGGATCTTGTGGGGGTGAAATTTGTTACCCTGTGCAGATTGACATACTGAGCTGTATGCGACACCCAAACATGGTGCTTCTTCTAGGAGCATGTCCAGAGTATGGCATATTGATTTATGAATATATGGCTAACGGAAGCTTAGAAGATTGTCTGTTTCGAAAGCAGAGGAGCAGTGTTCTGTCTTGGCAGCTGAGGTTCCGAATTGCTGCAGAGATAGCCACGGGCTTACTATTCCTGCATCAGACCAAGCCTGAACCTTTAGTGCATCCTGATCTGAAACCAGGAAACATTTTGCTAGACCAGAACTACGTAAGTAAGATTAGCGATGTGGGATTGGCAAGGCTTCTCCCAGCTGTAGCAGAAAATGTAACACAATGCCGCATGACATCAGCAGCTGGAACTTTCTGTTATATTGATCCTGAGTATCAGCAAACAGGAATGCTTGGTGTCAAGTCGGATGTTTATTCTCTGGGGATCATTTTTCTTCAATTATTGACAGGCAGGCCTCCAATAGGATTGGCTCACCGTGGTCAAGAGTCTATAGAGAAGGGCAGGTTTGCAGAAATGCTAGACCCATCTGTCACTGATTGGCCTCTTGAACAAGCCTTGTGCCTTGCAAACATAGCAGTCAAGTGTGCGGAACTCAGGCGAAAAGATAGGCCAGACCTTGGGAAAGTAGTGCTTCCAGAGCTGGATAAGTTGAGAGAGTTTGCCGAAGAAAAGATGATGATACCCATCTTTTTAGGATGTAATGCACCTTCCCCCAACCACAGTCAATCTTCCGTGCCACAGGTCTCTTTAAATTCTCTGAAATCATAATAATTTTTTGTGTTTATTTATGATGCTACTAGGCTAGGCTTCCAATTCCATGATTTTGTTGAGATCATTTTGCAGGATGTGATGAGCGATCCGCGGCTTGTACATTCGGGAAGCTCATCAGCTCCATCCACGCCCACAGAAGGAAAATCTTAAACTCGTGCAGGGGGCATCTGAACTAAAGCAAGTTTTTCCGGCTTAGAAAAAGTTTTTCCGATGAAATTAGTCATCATTGTGAATATGATGATGTACAGCATACAAAATGAAAACATTGGGTTTTCGGATGTGTGGGGTGATAAACATAGATAGAGCGGGCAAGTGATAATTCGGAATTTTTGTATTATGTAAATATCTTAGAGAATATAAATCGTCCAACTTCAATACTCTGACGACAAATACGACAATTTTGCTTCTGCCGTCATATGTACTGTTTTTCTTTCTTTCTTTTTTTTAATGCAGCATCATCAGTTTTCATTGCTATGTAATAACCAACGCCTGGGCTCCGTCAGGTATGGTATGCAAATTGAAGTTACACAGCATACAAGGAATTGAAGAATACAACGTTTTCGTTTTACCGCAGAGAATGGTAGAAGTGTTCCTCTGGCACATGCTGTAGTGCCTATAGAAAATAGGGCCACCAAACCGGATCTGTCACTGTTCAATTTATACGACAGTTGGAGCCGTGTTAGAATGCAATAAAGCTTTTATGTTGAAGGAGAAAGGGTATGACAGAATGATGATTCGCTGGATTAAGATTAACTGCTGCCTGCGGTGGTGTTATGCGTGACCATCGGGGAGCTTTTCTAGTTGCTTTTATTTGCATTCTGCAGGGTAGCTGCTCAATTTTCGAGGCTAAACTTTAGAGATAAAGGTTTCTCTTGGTTCATTCTGTAATCTTGTTAGCAATCCAATTTATTCAGAAAGGCTGTCATCAATCTGAAACAAAAAATTGTAGCTGCTGCTCTAGATGAAATTCGTTGGATGCACGTTTACGGAGAAGCTAACTCTCTTGCAATCCTAAGCTAGGCATGGTCACTCGGTAATGAATGGTTTAAAGCATTTCGATGTTATTCCCAAATTTGCTTATGATAAGGTATCTTGTGTGGTTCATCACTAACCAGTTCAAACTTTTAATTTTATTATAATTCTTTGTAGAAATATTATGAAAAATTTTGAAATAGGTCCTTGCTGAGAGATTGTCTTCTCCCATAGAGCACATCTAGGCACCTACAGATGGAGCAAATTGCGTAGGGCTCAGCAATTAAATGCCTTTCTAAATACAAGGAATGGATCACCTTGTATGGAATATAATGTGAAGTACTCAAGTCTGAAGAACACGATCGCAAAGAAACAACGGCAACAGCCACATGAAATATGTTCAAACTTTAAACAACACATGTAGTTAATTACCTCTTAATTATTATGCAAAGTGAAAAATAAATCTTATCTGCAGAATTTGTACTGGCCTAGTAAGATAATGGAAAATGTAGAGTAGACAATTACAGCGGGGGAGAGGATCAACTAATATAAGTACGAGGCTTTCCACTTTGATAGAAGTATGAGAAGATCACCAGAAAAAAGTTATGAACACAACAGCCTAAAATTTTAATAGGTGTGGGGTCGAAGATGCATCATAAAAATGTGAACATCAATATTTTTTAAAGTTCCTTTCTTTTACTTGTCAAATCGCTTTACAGTTTGAGTATTTCAGTTTGATGCATCGTTGCTTTCTTATTAGTTTTTAACTTGTTATACCTTATAGAGATAGAAACTCTCGGCAGTGGGCACTGGTACTCTAACAACGTGGCATTATATGCATAAATATAAATATATGCTCCTACAGATGGCTTTGGGAGACAGCCTACGCCCAAGGGAGAAGTTTCTCGTTTCAGCGACGTGTCCTGTTATTATTTTTATATATTTTTTAATTGTATTACTTTTTATATCATCAATCATTTTACTTTTCATCTTTTCTTTTTTACTATAAAATTGATGAATGAATATAATTTTTCCTTTCTTTCCATGTAAGATGCAGAACTAAGAAACCTCCCTCCGTTGTTTTTAATCTATCTGTAGGAAAGATATGCAATCTCTGTAAGAGGAACAATGGGACAAGGCCAAGAGCAGAAGACCCGACCAGAACCCGGAGTTGAAATTCAGGTTCTTTTTTGTCTATCGCTTGTGGAGTACGTATTGAAAATTTGTATTGCTTTTCCATCTTTTTTTCAAATGTAATTACCTTATATCATAAAGATTGAAGTGTACGGATGAATCCTCTGGCTGCGGCGAAATTAATGCAGGAAAGAGGAGAGATATTTTTCTTCTACCGGCCTAAAGTTAGCAAGGAAGAAGCTCACAGTGTTGACGATGTCCAGCGTCTCTACATTATCATGCAGCCTGAATCTGGTGAGAGGGCGGTAGAAGAGAAGCAAGAACTGGATGAGGGGAACCAAGGTGCCAAGAAAGGGGGATATGGCAGCCAGGTACGGGAGTCGTTGGTAAAAATAGAAATTAAGCACACAAATTGGTAGCCGGCTGGTGGTTGAATTTGGTTGATGTCTTGTGGTGATTAATTTTTAATCTTAAAATAAAGGAACATGATGAATAAGCAGTGTATAATCTTAATAACAATATATATTTTGAACCGTGTGTGTGTAGGAAGTAAATATTGAAGAGCAATCATTATTTCGGTTAATGGTAATGGGACGTAAAAGACTCCCTGATCCGAGCGAGAAAACCCAACCTTATTGGGGTTTTGTGGCGATTGTTACAACAAATGCAGACCGTGTGAAGACTGCCCTTAGAGGAGGTGAAGTGCTTATACCTAATTAAGATTAGAGATTTACATTAATCATACGTCAATATTTTTGCATGACTCCTAGAAAGAATTGTAGCTCAGCTGATGCTCTTGGTTGCATTAATTAATTACAATAACATGGGAGTAATATAAATGATATATGGCATTGGTGGCAGAGGAGTATGAAAGTTCAAGTTCAACTTCAGCCAGAGGACACAGACATACTAGTGGTGCTAGAGCTGTGGGAGAAGGCATATACCGCATTATAAGACACAAGGGGGAGGAAAGGAAAAGAAGGCACACTCATTTGATCTACAAGCTAGAATTTCCAGCTGAAGGTGAAAAGAAGGAACCCCAGGAATCACTAAACATTGAGCGCGAGGGGTCATTCATAATTCAAATAAAGAACCCGGAAAAAGGAGGTGGCTGGGGTCTTCAAAACAAACGCAAGGCTGTCTTCCCTGCCCACCTGCAAGGTCTGCTGGGGCATGTCAAGTTCGTCCCCGCCGATCCTCCTGACTTTCTCAACTATGAAGGGTGCGAATTCTTGCTCATATCTGCCTCTGACCACATTGAAGACGAGTTGGGTCTTGACCTTCTGACGGAAGGAGAACAAGATCCATCCTGCTCTGATCTCCTCAACATATTTGGAGATGCTGCAGCTGCATCTACCACCGCTTTTCTCAAAGGAACTTGGACCTGAAATGTTCCTAGTTCTGTTTAACTTAGACGCATGTTTACTTAATGTGTCATTCCAAGTCGAGTTTATATCTCCATTTAACTTTACACTTTTATTAGTGCAATTAATGGTTATCTGTCTTAAAGACTAATATGACTGAACGTATATTTTAAAGGTCAATATAAATTTTTTTTAAAACACTGTTCTGATGAACCTTTCAATTGAGTAGGATTAATATCATAGTTTACTGTTGTACGTAAAAAAATTAAGTTTTAATTTTTAAACAAATGTTTTGTTATGTTTTTGTTATTATAATATATTTAATAAAAATTATTTTCATCCAGTTACATCCTTTTTAACGACGCTTTATAAGAATTAAAATAGTTTAATAGAAATTAATTTGTAAATAAATTAATTATAAGATACATTGTGTATTTAAATAAATTTTTAAAGGATAGAGTTATTTTATTTTTATAAATATTTTATATAATATCAAAGATATATAACTTTTAAAATTAAAAGCAATTATTCAAATTAAAATATATTATTTTTATTAATATGACATATTATATTTAAAAAATTAAATTTTAATTATGATCAATTGAAGTTATAAATTTTTTATTTTTTAAATATAATATAATATATTAGAATTTAATTTTAATATATATACAAAGACACACTATAATATTTAATATTATTGTACATTTTTAATAAAAAATTATTAAATACAAATTTTGATCGCATGTCATTAAATACATATTAAAATAGTAATTAAATTTTAAATTAAAAATATTTAATATAAAAAATTATTTAAAGAATTTATTATTCATTTATTTATAAACAATATGAGGATGGATAATTTTTAGCTAATATATTTATTATATATTTTGAATTGATTTAAAAAATAAAATAAATATTAATCTATTTTAATATAAGTTAAGATTCATCGAAAAATAAAAAAAAAATTATATCTCGTATTTTAATTTAATAATTTTTACTTATATTTTTGAAATTTATTATAAAATTTAATTAATAAAAATATATTTAAAAGAAGTGTTTCCTTAGCAGTTGTGATGGATAATTGTTTCCCGTCTCGTAGGGTTTAAGATTTATATTGTTTTAAGGCTTCAGGACATGAGAGTAGACAGTCGAGAGGGTGATGGCATAAGTATTTGAGAGAGAGAAAGAAAAGAAATAGCGGTAATGTGAAGATGTTGGTTCAAATTCACAGAAATTGGTTTCTTCCAGTCCCAGTTGCGTTTGCACACAAGATGGAGGTGAATAAATGCGTGATATGGAAGCATCCTCCAATTGAAGATGGAAGAAGAAGAAGAAAAAGACGACGACGAAATTGGCGTTGTGGTTCGGGGGAGGCAATCTCGGAATGGGAAGTGGAGGAGGCTGGTAAGGCAGTTTCAAGTTATCTAGAAGAATTGGGGGTGTCGGAGGAGAATTCAGTGTGGATCGCGTCAAAGTCACGCGCATATGTGAAGATGTTGGTGGAAGGGGTGAGGGATTTGGAGCAGTGGGATGAGCAAATTGCAGGGTTGAGCTTCAAGGAGAAGATTATTAATATTGCGACTAAAAAAGGAGAGAAAGGGAAAGTAGCGTACCTAGAGACTTTGGGCTTGAGTCTTTCTTCGTCTATGAATGTGGCCAGGTATCTTTCTGCTGACACCCTCCCGTCTCTGATAAACAAGGTTACGCGTATGAAGCAACTCTTATTTTCTGCCGATCTTGATGATTGTGATTACTTTCGCTTATTCATTAAAAATACTCGCCTCATGATGCGCCACTTATCTATTTCCATTGACGAAGATCTGCAACACACTTTGTCCTTTTTGGAAAAGGTTGAAGCGAGACGTGGTGGTCTAAATATTTTGGCTTCCAGAGATTCCGCTTTCCATTACTTGATCGAATCATTTCCTCGTCTTCTTCAGTTATCAGTAAACGATCACTTCGCTCGTTTACTGGATTTTCTTCACAACATTGGAATCCCTGTTTTTCGCATCCCATACATAATACTGGCTTTTCCTCCTCTTCTGTTCTGGAATCCGCACCTCCTTAAAACTAGAATCCTCTCCTTGAACCAGGTACACACTCTTCAATGTTTAGTTTCAATTTCTCACTGCTTTCTCTTTTTCCTTTTTTAAAACTCGTCTCTCCCCCCTTTCATTCCATTTGCGTCAAAGTTTTTACTTCTCATTCTCAAAACTCGAAGCAATCAATTTACCATGTTTTAACTCTTTTATGTACACCTTTTCTCCCAAGTGCACCCTTTTATTGCTCACTAGATGATTGGGCTGGCGATTTTAATGTCATAAATGCCTCTCTTTTGCTAGGATAAGTACTTTGGACTTAGAATTAAATGCCGACATGATCTTAATCTCATTTTCTACCTTGAACTAATAAATGACTATTATATTATTTTTTAGATTGATATCGTGGATGAAGATTATGCTAAGTTGTTGCTAAAATATCCTTGGATTCTATCTACGAGCATTCAAAGGAATTACACGGAGGTCCTTGCCTTTTTATACTCTTTGAAGGTAAGATTCTGTTGTGTCATGAGTGCTCGTGTCCGTTTGTCATCTTCATTAGTTTGATTGATAGAATGATTTATATAAGCACCGGACTAATAATGGCATGCTTCATTATAGGTTCCAACGACTTGGATAGACCGTGCAATTGAAAGCCAGCCTCATCTATTGGGTTGTTCAACTAGCAAGCTGAAGTTGATGGTGGATCAGTTTGCAGAACTAGGAGTTCAAGGCAAAAAGTTGAATCGGGTTATTGCTAAAAGTCCTCAACTACTATTGCGGAAGCCTGAAGACTTTCTACAGGTATTTCTTTTTTGCTTCAATCAAGTGTTATGATATGTGATAGAGATGTTATAAAAGCATGAAATCTGCATTCCCTGAACAACATAAGCTTTTCGGGATAGTAGGTTCGTGACATGGTATTAACCAAGTGGTCCAGATTTCAAACACTGCTTCACTCATTCTTCTAAATAAGGAAAGTTGAAATTAAGAACAAGGCTGGCAGCTTGTCCATTGTCCTCCCTTCAAGCCCTAAGGGGTTTTTGTGAGGCGGGGTATTAGAGAGGCTATAGAAGTATAAAAGTATTCACGTGTCTTCAATTGACAGCTTAAGCTTTTGTTTAGTTGCTTCATGACGATATAGATGCTATTATTTTTTCTTTGACTATTTCTAGAGGAGGGTAGTGATAGTTTTGCTATTAATTTTTCTAATCTTATGATAAAAAATGCTCTTTCTGGTTTGAAGATTAATATGATTAAGATTAGTTTGGCTTATTTGAATGTAGATATTTAGATTCTTCCTTCCTGTGGTTCTCCAGCTGATTGTGACTTTTTGCAACAACCTCTTAGTTGTGAATTTTGTTTTGTGGTAATCATTGAACTATTTCTTTTTGAAATCCAGTCCTTGAAAAGTCTTCTAACCATTTAAATAATTGAAGCCTTTTACGTCTTGAGAGGTTGGTTTACTCTCATTTAGACTTGCTTATCTGGCATTTCTATTTACCTTTTGGGGATCTTGGAGTAATGACTCAAAGGATGTAGAATATTATGGGGAATTTTCTCTGGTTTGTTGTCAGGGAGCAAGAAAGAGACAATCTCATTGGCCAGGAGGATTGTTAGAGGCGTAAGATAGAAGGATGTTTGGTCTGGGGAATTTGGTGCCTGAAAACATTGCCATGGCAGCAATGTGGCTCAGCACTTCCCAAACTACATTGTCATGTTTCCAGTAATATAGAGTAAGTATGGGTTAGATAAAAATTGGTGGGATGCCATTGCCAACTAATTTTTTAGCAATTTTTGGGGAATGTTTTTAAGCGGTCTAGTCTATATAATGTATAGCCTTGTAACGTTTTATTATCAGAAATAAATAATATTCAGAAATCTTCCGTTCAAGACCCTTGCTCATTGTTATCTACAGATTGTTCTGTTCTTTGAAAATATGGATTTTGATAAAGAAACTGTTGGGAGAATACTTGCCCGCTGCCCTGAAATTTTTGCTGCCAGCATCAATAATACACTACAGAGGAAGATTGAATTCCTTGGTGGGGTTGGTGTTTCTAAAACTTTCCTTTGTGGGGTTATCAGAAAGTATCCAGAATTACTTGTTTCTGACACTGACACAACTTTACTGCAAAGGTTTGTTCTGACTCATCTATCTTTTGTTTGCCGTTGTTCCAGTATCATACTTGTTTAGTCTTGCCCAATCAATATTTAGTACATTACCTGGACACCTTGTGTCATTTTCTGGCATCGAGTATCTACTATTTGTAACTCTTAGTGTTTAGATTTTAGAATCGTATAACTATGGTATTGCTGTGTTTCAAGTTTCAGTTTTCTCTGATTATTAGACGTGGAGAATAAAAGAAAATAACCTGCAGCCAAACAAAGGTTAAATTTCCAGTTTCTTCGGCTGCCTCATGACCACTTCGTAAATGTTGCATTGCATTAACAGAAAAGTGAAACATGAACCTTGCTTCTCTCCTGGAGTGATTGAATGATTGAGGTGTCATGCATCTTGTTTTTTAACTAGTAATTTGATTTGTTGATGTTCTGCAGGGTACTGTACTTGATGAAATTAGGGCTTTCAGAGAAAGATATTGCATTTATGGTACGCACATTTTCTCCTCTCCTTGGGTACAGTATAGATGGGGTTCTGAAGCCAAAAATAGAATTCTTGGTGAATTCAATGGAGAGGCCAGTAAGAGATGTGGTGGGCTACCCTAGGTATTTTAGCTATTCACTAGCAAAGAAGATAAAGCCCAGATATTGGGTGTTGAAAGGAAGGAATATCAAATGTAGTTTAAAGGATATGCTGGGAAAAAATGATGAAGAATTTGCTGCTGAATTTATGGATGTCGGAAGGATGCTCGTTTATCCTCCTGTGCCTTCTTCTAATGATAGCCTGTAAATATCATAATAGTGCTGTATTTTTAGATGTTATTCCCATTGTAGAAATTATATTTATTCCAACATAATCTTGTGTCCCATGTAATCATTCAGAAAAGAAAGAAATACCCTCTTCAATAAGAAGAAAAAAATTCATCACGCGGTATTAGATTTTCTCTCCACGAACCGACGTGCAATCTTCAAACACCCATTTTATGGGGGAAAAAAACCTAAAATTGTCAACACAAGAAAAATAACTCAGAACATAACACATACTGCATGAAAATGACGAAGTTCCTGTGAACATCTACAAAAAAATTCTGTTATGAATATTCTAAATTATCAATGAGACTTCAGGGAGTCCAAAAACCTATAAACACAATTTTCATAAATATTACTTATTTTCATTTATTTATAAAACCATTTTCATCCTTTATTATACCACCCATTCAGCAACTCAATTAACACCCGTGAATACAAACATACGTCTAACTCTCGAGTTTCATATAATAAGGTCAGTTACTATGTACTACTACAAATATCATTCAGCATTGTCCTTAGTACAATATTGCAAAGTATACTCACAGCTCGATACTTATTTACCTTAAACAATTTAATTAAATGTAATATTCATTAAATATGATATATTTTTTATTTTTTATTTTTATATATTTATAAAGTTTATTATAAAATATAAACAAAAAAATTCTTACAAAATTTAACACCTAAAAGTATAAATTATATAGGTGTGGGTGTATGATAATTTATCTGTTAATTTCTATGTTTAAATTATTGTTTTAAGATGTTAAAAATTATTTAATTTTGACATAAAAGGGTAAATTATTATAATTAAATTTAAATATTTATTTATAAATATTTTTTTAGTTCAATAGAACATATATTCGTTTTAAAGTTACAAAATCAATCCTTTCACTTTTCGTTTCAAAAGATGCTAATAAAAATGTGGAGTTAAAATTAATCTATATACATATTTTCATGCACATTATTTAATCATATTTAATGACTCAATTAATTTCACTTAATATTTAAACTAATTGTTAACATATTTTGTTTAACAAACTTTTAACTATTAATTAACATTTATTAAAAACTATAAAAATTGTGTACATTCTTTTCACTACTAATTTAATATTTTTCTCTTATATTTTTTTTAATTTTTAATAAATTTTAATCAATAGTTGAGTATCTTGCTAGAATCCTTCATTACTAAAATAATGTAAATTAAGAGAAAAAAACATTACCATTCTATTGGTAAATGTGATTCAAAAATATGCGTAGAACAATGTACAATACATCTCCTTACTTCAAGAATTATCCACGATAATTGATTAGTACTGTATAATATTATATTTAAAAAAAAAATTGTATAATATGAACAAAATTTCTCGCATTTACCTAAAAATCTGCTACTAGTATTTCTCATTACATGTTTCAGTAATCTCCAAATTACAAAACATAGATGGGAAAGCATTGGACATAAGCAGAAAAAATCATCAGCATTGAAGTAGGTGAAGTCAAAAAGGCGATCACAGAACAGAATCCATGAAAAGCTTCAGCCTTATCCTCAGAGCAAATTTGTTAATGTGCTCACTGATCTAGCCTCACTGAAAAAGTGTTTCAAATTCAGAAAAAAAAAAATTCATAATTAGCTTTTATTAGCAATCAAAAAAATAAATTTTATAAAAAATATTAGATAATCAATTTTTAAAAAAAGTTGCCAAAATTCTTAACTTTAAGCAAGTAACATACTAATGTAAGACTAAAAACTTATACTCAATATAAACCTTTCATTTAATTTATATTTAACGTGTTATAATTTATTACTTTATTAACCGTTAGATATAAGTTAAATGAAAAGTTTAGATTAAGTGTAAAAATTTTTAGACTTAAACTAACGTAAGAAGATCTTGTTCCATATATATATATATATATATATATATATATATATAGGACAGGATCTTCTTACACTAGTGTAAATCTAAAAACTCGTACATTAAATCTGAACTTTTTATTTAACTTACATCTAACGGCCAGTAAAGTCAAATTTGTGATTAGAGAGTACAGTCATTGGGAATAGAATTGGAAAAAGCTAACATCTGAGAGACAATACATTTATACAATCAACCTGCCCCTGCCTAACCACAAGTCGGCATTTCACATATGTTCCTTTATATCATCTTTGGAGTAACATGATATAAAATCTAGAACATATGCAATTGCAAGCACAGCTGAGAGAAGAATGCAAAAGAAACTTTAACCAAATTATTCTTCAATAGCACTTTTAGTTGACAGCTGATAATTATCTAAAACAATGACAAATATTTGACACGAGAAGAGGGAACAATATCACCTGATGTTTTAATAGAGTGAAGTTAGAAAAGAGAAAGTCAATTAGTAAAACTTTATATTTGTTATCAAGGCTCCAGCTCCAGACAATATTGTTTTCTTGGTATCCTCACAATATTGTTTTCTTGGTATCCTCACATTCATAAATCATACAACATTAGTAAAGATAGTCCAGGAACTTTACCACTTCTTGTCTTAGGTGGTTTCGTACTCCCACTAGCATCAGATGATGAAAAGGCCCTTTTTCCAGAAACTTTTGCTGATGCGTCATTCTTCTTTGCAGATATCAGAGATGAGTAAAGAATAGCATCAACAGCTTCACGCTGCTGTTTCCTCGTTGAAATTTCGGCAACTTTACTTTGACTAGGAGCTTCAGCTTGATCATCTGCATGTCTCTCTTTGTGACGGCCTTTCATTGAGGAAGCAGAAGCTTTAGTAGAACGGCTCCTATCCCTTTCAGAATGCATATTCAGTCTTTCTGATGCTGAAAGTTTTGACGCATTATGGCCAAGACCTGTCTCTTCCACTGGATGGTCTAAATTATTCCTTGAATGTTGAAATTTTGATTGTATTTTACTCAATTTTGTCTTCCCCATGCCAGTCTTCAATTTATCTTTTCCTTCCCTTCCATTGTTACAAGCCTGTTGACCTAACATTCTAAACATGCCACCAACGGAGCTTTTGCTTTCACATTTTGCAACTAGACATCCCATATCCTTTGTAATGGAAACATGCTCATCTTCAAAATTCCTTTCCTTACACAGAGCCTCTTTTCCCAAATCTGAACAAGTATTTTCATCCCCATTACCCTCATCCCTGTCCCTGACTTCAGAGGTAACGCATTTCCTTTTCCTCTCAGTTATATCCTTGTCATGAACCAAATTTTTTGTTACGCTCTGGCCACTATCTTTAACCTTCTTCTCATGCTTCAATGGTCTTACATGATTAGCAGAATTTTCAATGGAAGGTTTATTTTTATCTGTTTTAAACATTGAATGATATGGCATCTTAGCCATCATGATCAAGTTTCTTTCTTCAGCATCCTTCACAAGAGCAGCCCAGTTCTGGTTTGTCCGTAAAGTTCTTGCATTACCCAAAATCCAAAGTGATAACCTGGCTCTTGTCAAGGCTACATTCATCCGTCTAACATCAGCAACAAATCCAATAGATTTTGAGTTGATTTCAGAATCACAAATGCTTAAATGAGCTGCTCTTACAGTAGAGAGTAACAATATATCCACCTCTCTACCTTGAAAACCATCCACAGTGTTAAATTCAATGTCAGCTATGCTTGAAGGTCCAAAAGCATTAAGAAAACGAGATCGTAGAAGGGAAAGTTGACACTTATATGGAGTAATAATACCAATTCTTCCACCAACAAATTCAGATGGGTACCTTAGGAGACATTCACATAGTTTTTGTAAGCAATCACTGTCTTAAATAGAAAGGTAAGAGAGAAAGACATTAAATTTGTACCTTTTCTTGAAAAACCTTAGTACTTCAACTGCAGCGTTAGCTTCATGTTCATTACAAAGTGACATTACACCAGAGTTTTTCCCATGAACCTCCCGGCCATCGATGATATCATAGAATACATATGGCCCGAGGCCCCTGGTCTGATGAAATGGTGCTGATTTGCTAGACATTTGGCTTCCGTTTAGCAATTTGTTGTCATAGAAATGAAATGAAGGAAACTTGCATATTTCTGGATGCATTCTATACTGCCATTGGAAGAAAAATCATGAAGGAAGGGATTTAGTTTTCAGTCATAAAACAGGGCAACATAAAATACAACACCCCATGTCTACCAAAACAGCAGAAGAAGATACCCTAAGAACAAGACAGCTTTAGGAATCCTAAGACTAAGGATTTTGGGAAATGTGGTTATCACATACAGATACAATATCAAAGAGGTAATCTCTAATCAATGATTGAATTCAATATAAAAATATTGAGTTTTGATTCATTGGAATTCATGATAACCTCCAAGACTCAAGGGCACAAGAGCAGGAAACAATATAAAGTCATGGATTGAGGGTAATTGCACTACAAATATTTGTGAGGTTAGTTTTTTTTCTTTTTGCAATAAAGGATGTCCCAAAATAAAATCTACAATATACTTTGATACCATCATAAATTTAGGTTTGTGCCTAGCTCAACCCCAAAAGCTAACTCATAAGATAAGGATTGTATTCACCTTTATAATTTCTACTTTAGTCATATATGTAGCCAATGTGGGATCTCAATAGTTTTAAGGGAGAAAGTACTTACAGAAGAGGACAAGATACCCTCTTAACCAAGAAGTAAAAGAAAAACACAATAAATACAAACAAATTCATCATCATAAAAGAACACTTTGATCCGTTTGCTTACCCATCAACACGATTCCCATAAGAAAACCTTGAGCTAAGCATCAAAGGGTTGAAAAACAAATTTAAATATTGAAACTTGTGTATCTCTGACTTCCTTCAGAAAAACACCCCAAATGCATGCATAATAGCACACAGCCCCAAAAACCCCCTTACTTTCTTTGAAGTTGTAAAACTAATCAAAACAAAAATACAAATTCAAGGCACTCCAACAATTCACGAAAATGCATATTCCATATGGAAATGGCTGCTGAGCACTGCAAAAATAAACGAGCTTCTGTTACAAATAAAGAAACACATCACTTAAACCTATCCCAAAATCAGATTTATCTTTGAGTATCTTTTGTCAAACCAAATTCCTCAATTTCCATCTAACCATTGTTTGATCCAATCATACCAAAATTAAAAATAAAAAAAAATTTCTCACTAGTTGGGATCAGCTACTACATGGATCAAATGACACCATTGCATTCTGCCAAAAATCAAACTATGATGATTGCTCTCAGAACCACCTAAGTATATGGCATGCAATAAAGCTTCAAACTAATAGTTTCAAAGGCACATTTTAGGACCATAGCCAATGGTGAATATGTACCTGTTCAGTAAGCATAATAACAGGATGCCCAGCCCTTTGTAAACGTTCAAACATGCTACACTGGTAAAGAAATTTACTTGCAACATTGGACAGGACAGTTGCCGGAAGCTGCTTTGGATCACCAACCTTGAATAAATTAGAAAGGTCAGTGAAACTATTGGCCCCATACCAGAAATTTAAAAGTGTGAGTTAGTACTCTTACCATAATGCATTGGCTCCCACTTGATTTTAAAAGCTGAAGAGGAATCAGAGTAGCTGGCTCAAGAGCCTGTTGCAACAAATATTGGTCAGAAAGTACAAAAAAGGTAACCAGAGGATTGCAGATAAACTATTTATAACAGAACAAAGATAAATATACTTGGGCAGCTTCATCAATTACAACAGCATCAAAGAGGTTATGTTCAGATGGACCTCCAAACTTGGTGTTAAACGTTCTCTCTGAGCATACTCCATAAATATCCCCACCACAGCCACTTAATGTAGTTACCACAATTTCAGCTTCCCTTAGTATAGACTTTCGCAGCTTATTCCTAAGAGCCTTGGTTTCTTCATTGGCTTTTTTTTCCTGAGCCTGAACATTACAAAGATCTTTATATATTTGTTTCTTTTGTTCATATAGCTTACGAAGCTTCATTCCAATTTCTGCCTCAGACATTTCTTTCGCATCTGCCATATGGGAGTCATTATGCAGATGACTTTTAACATAAGAATTCCCATCTGTTATGTTAGCACGCTTGGTTTCATAGAACCTAATAGAATCAACTAGTTTCTCTAAATTAGACCGCAATACAGCAGACGAATCTACCCTCAAATCATTATTCCCGTAAATTGTATGCATTGTCTCTTCTGCTACCCGTTGATCAACAAGTGTGTCAATAAAGAATGGCAGTGAATTTGGATGAACTGTTTTTGCATTTCCAACCCTTACAAGATAAGGCTTGTACGTCTTCCCATCAGTGCCGTAAAGTCCATGGCTAGAAATTCTTGCCACCAACTCATCCACTGCAGCATTAGATTGAGCACAGATAAGCACTCTTTGTCTTGCACAATTTCCAAAAGATTTTGAAGAACTTTGGATATCATCACCCAATTGTCTAGCCAAGGCTGCATCTTGCCATGCCCTCGTAATGGCAGCACTCTGGTTAATCTTTGGTCTTGAATGGGTAGAAGAAGAATTTTGGTTCAAGTTTTCATCTAAAGAATTTTTTAGAGAATTCATCTTCTGTCGAAAAGCCAGAATGGCACTGACAATTGCAACAATAGTTCGAGTTTTCCCAGTTCCTACATTTACATAAGCATACATGTAAATTGATGATTTAAAAATCACAAGTACAAAAATGACAAGATCTTCCTAGTCAAGAGATAGCCAGAGGAGGATCAACTACCTGGAGGACCCTGAATAAGAGATAATTCAACATTTTTCTTTGCTTTAGCCTTTCCAATAGCAACACTTATTGCTTGAAGCTGACTGAGATTAAACGATGACCTCAAGGTTTGTTGCAATGACTGGCACAAATGATTGAGATCTACTTCTTTACAATCATTCAGACAAAAGGAATCCTTGACAGGATTTAAAATGAGAGGAAGTAAGGGTATGTATTTTATTGATGCCAATGCATGAAATTCACGAATTTGTGGGGTAATGCTCATTATACGACATGCATGCCATTTACTTCGTTCAGTGAGATTCCTTCTAGCTTGATTTAACCGTGAAGAACCATTTTGAAAATAGAACCTGATCTGAATAATACTTAAACTTCTTTTATTGTCTTTCTCCCGCCTTTCAACCTGCAAAAACATATTGACTGCTTTAGCATGACAAAGATGTGTTCGGTTTCCCCTTTCAAGTTGCAGTGAGGAGCAAAAGTGGCTTGAGGTTAGTTTTTGCCACGTTGGGGAGCCAGCACAATTTTTTTTTTTTCATAAAAAAGTTAACCATAGTGATTAATTTAAACAACTGGCAGTCAGCCAGAGTCAATCTTACATATGATGAATTCCATTTAGCACAAAAAACAAGATGATTAATTTTATTTCTGATAAAAGACAAATTGGAATAAACTGTGATATTAGCATGAGAATTCAAAGTGCAACTGACTTGTGGTGTATTGGCTATTGCAATCTTTCTTCAATCATGGCTGATTAAAGACTCAGAAATCAATTATCAGCAAGATGAACAACACACAATACCAATCAAGACTAAACAATTATTGATATATGATAAAGTTCTCAACAAAACATGATATGCCAATAAAGTGGATCCATATGCTAATGATATTATCAAAGAATTTGTAGAAACACTTGGAAAATGCTAGTTTGAGTAGGTTGACAATAAGGATGGAAATAAAAATTGATTGGGGTTGAAAGGTTTTAACCTTTCACACTCCCAACTCAGACAGGTGTGACCAAAATAAGTGAGGTGGATCACAAAAATGTTGCATTAGACTTTCAAGCTTTCTGCAATTTTATTGTATCAAACAAGTATGAAGCAATTTTCCTTCATTTTCAACCTTCACAGTTTCCACCTACTCAACCATGTGTAGCCTAGAACAATTAATTGTAGGACATCAAACACCTTTGAGAAAAATATTTAGATGATAGCAATCACACAGATGACAGTGTACCTTTCCAACCATATGAACATCATGAGAAGATTTTCGTGGAGGATCCTTTGTTAGCAAAAGAAAGTCATTTTCTGAAAAGCTCCTACATGCTTTAGAATCACCATCATCGTGGACAAAGCGAACAAGATGGAAGTCATCAATTCTCTCAACTGACATCACAGAAAGAATTCCATAAAACATCTCCCATGAAGACATCTCAAGAAAAGAATTCTGTAGCTGTGCTTTAAACTCCTCCAAAACTAATGGCCGAAATATGTCCACATACTGTTCAGGAGATTGAAAATATACAGGAACCTCTTTTAACTTGGTAACAGTTTGGTTTTCATCTTTTCTTGCAGACGACAATCCCACTGTTGCGAAGTAATTTATTACAAGAATAGGTTTATACCAATCATCCAACTTTGGTGGCTTGAATCTTTTCACTGGATCCTCCAATTTATGGAGACAACCAGATCTGTTTTCAAGAGGTGTTTTGAGTTGAATAACTTGTCTTTTCAAAACTGAAGTAGGCTTTGGTACATGCAACTGGACACGTCCCACAGATTTCAATGCAGTCTCTAGAGGATCATCTTCAGCATCCTGAAAATCATGTAACATTTTATTACAAGTACTTGACACAGTGTCGCCTGTTTTGGGAGCCATGCTGCTGCAAGCTTTATTCAAATTTTTAGCATCAACAGCTTCATCAGATAATTTTGTCAAATTAACCCTATCCTTGAATTTTGAGCTTACTTCTGTCCTACAACTGCCTGGCCCTTTTGAATCAATAAATGAAGTGATCATAGGCTTATAATGTGAATTACCAGAGTCCAGTTTCTGAGAAGAAAGGCTGAAAACTTCAGTATTAGCCTTTTTCTGGAAGGTCTCCTTCATTTTCTTGGAAGTTTTCAAGTGAGAAACATTCTGCTTTGCAAGGTCAGCAGCTGGTAAACTATTACCAGCATCACGTAGCATAAAATTGCCATCAGATATGTGATGACCTGCCTCACTAACTGATAAAATGACCTTCTTGGACGAAACGTTCGTTTCCACTTCATCATCAGAAAGAATAGTTACACTTTCAGTGTCTGTTTTGCCGGTCATTATTTTAGAGTCCCCAATTTGTACACCTATATCCTCCATGGATGAAGAATCGATATCTGAATTATAACAGCTCTTCCCAAAAGGAAAGCTTTCAGATACCAAGTTGTGCTTCACATTTTCCTCTTGAAAATTATGAGAGCCTTCCCTAGACAGAGAAACGGACAGGCGAGACACTTGTTCTGTCAATTCTTCCAAAGTATAACCATCTAAATTGAAATTGCAAAACATAAGCAAAATAGATTAATGACATAGAACTAAGAATCATGGGGAAAAACAATTGCGTACAGAAACAAAACTGACCATTCGAAATAAGATTTTCAATGGTCATGATTGTTGACAGAGAAGTTTTATCACAAGAACCTTTGAACAGATTCAGTATATAAGTAACTGCTCGCTTCCAATAAATGACAACAACTTTAAGTGATGATTTCCCCCATTCCATGAGATCATGAAGCCATTTCAAATCCAATTTATTTTGTACCAGCATTGTGAAATTCCCAAGCTCTTTACCACTGGATAGGTGGAATTTATCAACAAGAACAGGGAGAACCTCAAGTAACCGAACACAAGTCATCTGAAAAACAAGAAACTATTAGAGTGAAGAATTTCCTGCTTCTAAAACCAATATTTTCGGAGAACTTTAGCAGTTAAGAAGTTTAATTTTTTATATAAAAGAAGAAATTGAGACAAAGAGAAATTATTAGAGTGATGTAAGGAGGATAAGGAAAAGATAAATAAAACCCAAATGTGATGAAATCATACATTCATAAATCAACTAATAGACTTTTACCTCAATTCCGAAATCAGCAGCAAAAATTAAAGTATCAATTCATTTATGACAAGTAATGTTTATTATTTTTTCTATAAAGAATTTATCAAGAAAGAAAAGAGAGATAAAAAGCAAGAGGATAAGTGAACAGCTTTAACTAAATGAACTTCAAAGGTATCACACGACCAGTGAAAATTCTAGCATGTCTCTCCAATCATATATAACAAACAACCACAAAGTCTGTGTGACAACAAGCAATGTTCATCAGTAAATTTTAGACAGTAGAAGTATAGAGTTCATTACAAGTTGTTTTCAGGATAGGTTTAGTGACCACAAAGAAACAAAATTTTCATAATTGCACGTCATTAAATGTTAAAAGCACTGCAGAGTGCAGAGAACTATGCTAGTATTCTACATGTTCTGTTAAATAACTAAGTGTTTGAAAAAAAAAAACACTACAGGGGAAAAAAAGACAGATAATAATACCTGGCAAAGATTGTAATCAATGACGTCTTTGCCTTTTACCAGGCACCTACAGAAAATAGGCCATGCCATTTCAGTTAGTGAGCAACCAATTTTTTCTTTTGCTTTTAGTTCAACATGGCTAGCATGTTTAACAACATCCTCAGGCATAGAATCAAAATCTGGCTGCTTTAAAAAACCTCCTTGAGAAGAGAATTTTAGCACTCTGAAGTCACTACGTGTATTTTCAGGAAACTCCTGAGTAAGTAGACCCTCATCTTTGAGTAATTTGCATAAAAGAAACCAAAAATGATGCAGAGTATGAAACTTCAACAGAACAGAATCCAGTTGCACCTAGCATGGATACACAATGGCATCAGAAAAATTGCAAAAATAAAGGGAAACAATCAAATGACCTGTAGGCAAAATTCATTTTAAACTAAATAATCGACTGGCACTAAGAAGCCTGTCCATAAAATGAGAAGACCAAATTCACCCAGTCAAATTCAACAGAGAAAAACTTGTAGCTTCAATGCTATAGATTTTTGTAAGAACAGGGAGAGCAGAATTCCCTTGCAATAAGTAGGTGTTTGCAGTTCCCTAGTGTATTTGACTAGATAACTATGAAGCGTAGACACTTCTTCTGCTTGAGGCATCAACGCGTTTGAAATATTTCAGACACGTGCTACATGTGTTCGATACTTCTCACAAGATGTCTAATTAAATATTATTTATCACTTGGATGCTAGAGCCAACACCCTTATATGGTTCAAATTCTTAAGTTGACACCTCCATACTTACAGACACTATTATTTATTTATCAAAACTAAACTATAAGAATATAATCAAAATCTCTAGGGGCTCCACCGATGGCTGTCTCAAGGGAGTTTGCAATCTAACATGCAAAGAGAATTCATGGCACCGTTGCTTTCTAGAGCCATTTGGCTCTAGTTTCATGGGATCCATGTCCTTCCCCAATGAAATTTCCTTTTAATCCAAACACCACCCAGCCAAACACACATCAACAAAGAAAGGGCGGATACCAACAACACTATTATCAAGAAAACATTTGCTGAAAATATTACCAGTTTCATAGCATGTTTGAGGCCCAAAATAGTTGCATACAATGAGGACTTCTGAGAACAAAGAAACTTCAATCCACATGAAAGACCCCGAGTATCGGAAACTTGTTCCAACATTGATTTTCCAAATTGTCTAACATCCTGTATGAGAAAACCAGATAAGAAAAAGAATGAGAACAAAAATCATCACAGTTTGACAAGGGTAACTAGCATGATCTACACATCCTACGTAAATTTGGCATATTACATCATTTGGATCCAAAAGTGAAAGGATCACGCTTTCACTCATCAGTGGTTCCCAAGTCCACTGCCTTCGAAGCTCTCCTTGTCTTATCTGAACTAAAAAATGTGCAGTTAACCTGAGGTGTAACTCCAGATAATTAGTCAAGAAATTTTTAAAAAAATTGACTTTTAAATTAAAACCACAAGATGGACTTTAATTTAACATAAATATAAAGTCAAGCTGGAGTTAGAAACCTAATAAATGTTTTCATTAATGGAAAAGACATAGTCAACAAATCAACTGAGTTTTGTGATTTGTTTCCATCTCCACCATCATCAGAACCAGTTGGAACCTTCCACCCAAACGAAAAAGAAATTTCTGCGGCATGAGATGAAAGGAAAGATCTGACTGGAAGCACCATTTCAGCACTATTCTCAAGTTCAACCATAGGAAAACGAGATCGTGCCCAAAAGACAGCTTTAGAAAATGAAATTGGAAGGACTGAGGGATCGATATCAACTAAAACATCAACCCATAACATTGGAATGCACATCCATTCTCGGCACTCTTGAGAAGTTATTCCACTTTGCACACTGAATTGACTCCAAGAACTATCATCTTTCTTTTCACCATTTGGAATAGTTGGCAGCCAAATATCTTCATTCTCATCATCCAACTCAATGACCTCAATTGCCATGCTACTATCAGTGCTTGGAGTTCTGCAACAATTCAGCACTGAATATATTAAAGCAGTAGCATCTGATACTATGATAGTCTGTATAAGGTCAAAAGCAGGTTGCCTCAAAGAATTGTGAAGTGAGGAGTCCTTCAGAGATGACACAAGGGCTGGTCCCCTGTCCAACACAAATGTCAAGAAAATGATCAGGCAACTACATCAATGAATAAAAGATCAATCCAAGTATATCATAAACACATTGCTTTGTGGTTATGCTCATCTATATCATATACGCAGTAGCAGTTTTATATTGAGATCTAGGACAGTATTTACATACAATAACATCCATACATACAATTTACTAGGTGGGTATCCCAGTTGATGTTACTGTTGCAGCAATGGCAATGCAGCATTAAAGAAGGCCAATTTTTGTGCCTTAACTCATCAAAATCACCTTATTTATTTTCCTGATTTTCCCAGAAATAAATAGAATGCAATAACATGAACAAGCTCCAAAGCATGCTCTAAACAGGGAAAAAGGTACAGTCCTATATCAGGATATCTATTATACAGATTTAAAGTTCTAGATGAGTGTTCAATTTTTGGTAAAAGTTTAAATATGCTTACGAAAGGATCTGTTATCTGTAAAAAAAGACAGAATTTATACTCAGTAACATATTATAACAAGGATTTCCTAGTGCCTTGGTAAATACAAGATTTCTATCCAAGATCGCACCATGTATTGCTTATCTCTTTCTTCTTTACATCACATGTCAATTAGTATCAAAGCCATGGCAATCTGTAGAGCAAAATTCAATGAATATTGGCATCTGCTATAAGATTCACCACATTTAGTACACTGGCAGAAATCAAAATCAATCTTCCCTCACACTAATCCAGTGTTGGATTGATAGTTTACAATGTTGCTTACTTGCATCATATCAAAACTTTGGAACACAATATACTCTCACAAAAAAAAAAATGCCCACGTTTGGACTGCATAACTTGTTCAAATTTTCTAAAACAGCCAAAACAAATCAATCAGAATCACTTTCAATGAAGAGTTGTTAGATGCTGGATGGGTGCTAAGTCAGAAAATATTATGCTAGCACAAAAGGATCCTGAACATATGAGGGCCTATTTTGAAGAACTTATGAACAACTTATAGAAACCAACTTATGACTCTCATTAGCTGTTAGTTTATTTCAATAAACTTCTAGGTATAACTTATCAAAATAAGCTATTTTCAGCTTATCCTAGTAAGTTTCCATCGTTAAAGTTAAGACATGAGTAATCATTTTAAAAAGAGTTTATTGAATAAGTGGTTAAATACGTAGTTATCAAAACACACCTTAAATATAAATACTAATTCGGTCAAAAACCACCTCTTTTACGGAGCTATTAGTTCAATCGAATCAATCTTCAGATTGGAGATAAGCCTTCTTTTAGAGATTTCCTGAATTCTTTATCAGGAAGTAGGACCTAGTTGGCTACAGATTGATTGCATCCTCCTTAGTTACTATTCTCTGCCAAGTTTAGTCATCTCTTTATTAATCATCTTATGATAAAACAAAAACTGTATGAAGCATCAACTTACTTTTCCTCTAAAGTTTTCTCCATTTCAGTCAATTTCTTAGTTCCAATATTCTGCATTGTTAAATTGAAGCTAGGTAAACTTACTTATTTTTTCAGCAAATTGACTACTCAGTTGATAATTTAAATTTCAAACCCTGAAATAGGGAGGTGACTACATACCACATATGGGCACACTCAACAGGAGGACAGGGTGGGTTCATCTTGTAACCTCGGTGTACAACAAGAAGCGCTATCTGAAAAAGACAATCTTATATATAGCCACTGAGATAAGCCAAAACAACTTCAACTTGCAGTATTAATTATTAAAGCTAAATAGCCCATCCATTATATATAGCCATCATGCAGAAATCTAAAGGTAATAATAACCTGACATGCCAATTTTCTTGTTAGAACGCTGTAGTTACTGCTCACTGGCACTTGATGGAGGAGAAAATAGAGAAAATACCTACGTTGCTTTTCAAGCTCCCCATCTTGCAAAGCTTCAAGTGACTGGAACACAGGATCAAACATCTAAATAATGTCAATACAAGAACAAGCCCTCCTCCCAATACACACACACAAACACCAGATCAATATGCATACGTGCCTGTAGAAAAGGTTGGAATAGACTAAAAATATCTTTATGGATTTTCTCATTGCGAGTATGGAAGCATTGACCAATCAGAGTGTTGCGCATTACACTTGGAGACAATGTAGACCTCAACCAAAGCTTACAACCTCAAACCAAGCCAAAAGAACAAAAGAAAATGTCAGCCAAGCAATTATAAACTAATTAAAAAGAAACTTCAAATTGGAAAGGTTTAATACATACCAAGCATTTCAAAGAGTAGTCTCAAGCAAGTAACAGCATGTGAAAATTCAAGTGAATCACCACTAATATGATTGAGCACAATATCAAGAAAAAAGGGATAGCGTTCCAGTATCCCCTCTTCAAAAGTTGGAGGATCCAAGAAACCAAGCCTTTACAAAACATACATAAAGATGTACCAAAAAAAATACATTAGTATAGTAAAGAGCAGACTGCTAAAGATTGATACTGATCCATAATTTAAACAAACACTTCTTACAGTGATTTGATACCAATCCATAAAGACACACGATCCAGTTGAGTTCTTGGTGCTGAGGTCTCCAAAGCCAATGGTAAAGCATCTGCCTCTAAACAGCCAATAAACTTCTTAAGCAACGGCTGCAATGGTTCCAAGTCTGTTGCTCTCCTACACACAGATTAAAACATTAATCATATCAAAATGACAGAAAAGCTTCTAAAATATCTCACAGCAAAAAGCTCGATCAGAAGACAGTGGTGAAGAGAAGATAAGCAATGAGGTTCATCTCCATTATTCATCAATGGTAATTGGTAATTACGATATGCTAGCATGCATTTGAAAACTCTGGCTGCCTGTCTTTCATATCTCTTTTAATTAAAAAATAGTCTTGTTTGATGTAAGATATTAATAAATACTTTTTTGAGGATTTATAGATACGGAAAAGTTACTTTCAGAAAACCTAATTTCAATGGGGGCATCATCAACTTAAATATCAAATAATAATTAGTGAAGCTGTAGCTCTTTCATGCCAACCAACAATAAGTACCTCAGTTTTCCCATTGATCCTGCTAACCGATATCCAACAGAACGAACACTTCTCTTGCAAAAGAGTAATGCATAAACTCCCTGAAGGAAAATGGGTTCACCATGTAAGCAATCTACAATAGTGAATCTGCAGGAAGAAATACACAGCACGTAAACAAAATAAAAATTACCGGAAATTGTTGATGCCCTGACAAAGCCAGTTCATGCTTATTATCAATGGCTTCAACAAACAACTCAAACTCAGTGAACAGATGCTGATAATCCAAGAGAATTGGGAACATCAATGCCTGTATCAAATGATGGATGGGGGAAAATAAGTTGGTAAACTCTAAAGTTCAAATTAGAAAATTTATGCCCAAATCAAGTTAAATGAAATTAAGTTATAACTACAAGCGCTTAAAACAGCCTGAAGTAAAGATAATAACTATATTACAATCAAATAAAATCCATTTGTTCCCATTCTAACAATATTCAACTTGCACTTCTCCATGAGCTTTTCAACTCACCAGTATCCAAAATTTCAATACAAAAAAGATACATAATAATATATCCAAGGAAAATAGTAAACACATTTGGATGTACCACTACAGTCAACATATTTCCTGTGCTTATTCAGAAGCAACAAAAATCTCTGTTTATAAAGAGGAATCAGGGATTCAATCCCAATATATAGAATGTAAAATATTATAACCACTATGCAGATTCAGAACTGGGGACAAAGAAAAGAACCAGAAAATGCACCTCGTACAAAACATTAACAACTTCAGCATTATCACAAGCAGGATTGTATTTCTCCCCTGCTATTTTTGCATTGATATCTCTCAGGTGAAATGTCACCCTTTCACAATCAAGCTTTTGCAAGACATCAAGAAGAGGACCAACAGAGCTCGACTCGTACTCCATATTATACATGGCTTGGGCTTGATGATGCTGAGAAATGCATTGAAGGCAGTGCCGCATTTCATCAGAGAGTCTCTTCCATAACTGCCTGAGAGGTGAATCTTGGCGGTCATCTTTGAAGTAATTGTAAAAAGTCTCCAAAAGGGGACCCATTATATCCCAAAAACCACACCAAATATGACTTTCACTAGGCAAACAACTTAGAAAATTATATGCATCTGCAAACCTGAAAATAATTAAAGGTGTTAAGGAAACTATGCCAAGGCTTATTGGATATGAAACCAGCAAAGGCAACACTGCCTCTTTGACCGAGCTTCTTTTCATCCAGAAGGAAGGAATAACAAAATCCCAATAATCACTTTATTCTTGAAGCAGTCACCAAGTATGACAAATGAGTATGTTTCATAATCAATTATTTATTTCTTTGTTTACTTATTGATTCTTTAAATTGTCATCTGTATAGTGCTTGTATTGAGGAGAGGGGGAATGTGTACAGGGCAAATGCACAGAGTAGAGTAAACATTTGGTTTCTGTATTATCACTCTAAATTTACTTTGCTTTCAGCAACTAATCAAAATAATTCCCATTAAAAGCAAAACGCGGAGTTCAAGGGAAACCTAATATCAACAGTGCAACTCTATGATGATTGAAACAAAATGCTATTGGTTGATTGTAACTTGGATTATTTCTGCTGCTGAAAACAAAAGGGAGGGATCGGTAAGAACCATTGTTCTTTCTGGAGGTGGAGGCGACAAAGTTTCGAGGGATCAACAATATCGTCGCCGTCGTTGTCCTCTTCTTCCTCGATGCCACTCCACCTGTCCAGTAGCTCCCGTCTAGTGACAAATTTGTTCGCCATTGACATGGTAGAGTTTATACTTCAGATTTTGAATACCGAGATCATGATTATTTTTTTGATACTAGCAGTTAGACTCGGAAGGTGAGGTTGAGGTTGAGGTTGAGGTTCAGGTTCAGGTTCAGGTTCAGGTCCATTTGGCAGAAATTAGGTTAAAAAGGCATTGATTTCTTTTCTGTCGATTTCGCGCGCTTCGTAATTTCACGGTAAATTGTCTTAATTATTTATTACTATAAATATAATTATATATGCTATTATATATTGATTGTATAAATCCTTTAATTAAATATAAAATTTCTTCCAAAATTTCCCTCCGAATACATCGTAAGCTGTACATGCGTTTTAGAATTTTCTTCTTCTTTTCATAATATAATAATTATTTAATTCTCTTAGTTATCGTATTAGTTTAATCAACATTATTAAAGTTATCACGTATTTCAACCAAAAAAAAAAAAGGGTTATAATTTTTTTAAATAAAATAAACTATGTATTTAGAAAATATTTTTAAAAATTTAATTACAAATTGAAAGTAAATTTGTTTGTATTATTTTAAATGTTCAAGATTTTTATAATATCAATTTTAAACATTTAATATATTTTTAAATTTAATTATAGTATTTTATATTATAAAAAATATAGTACTATTGTATCATATTAATAACTATTAAACATTTTAATTAACTGGTAACAAATTATTTCAAGTGATCTTTAACTTCAATTTAAATTTTTTTTTTTTTTGCCTATATGAAATTTTTTCAAATACATCAAAACTAAAATCTTTCTTATTTTTAAAATTAAAATAATACTTATTTTCACTATTTAAATTAAGAATCTATATTCATTCAAATTCATATATTTAAAGTCCATCGCTTACCTTTTAAAATAATCTTTCACAAACAATACATTTAATTTGTCAAAATATAAAATATTAAAAGTGAAAAATAATTTTTTTGTTATGGTTAAAATCTCAATTTTCACTTACATTTTACATAATATTACTATTAAATTTCATAACAACATCACTTGATGATTTTTAAATATAATAAAACATTTAAGAATAATATCTTAAGAAGAAAAAAAACATGTAGTAAAAAAAATAAAAAGCAATCATGTCAAAATTTTCAATGGATTTGTAAGTTAATTTTTTTAGAGAATGAAAGGGAAGATAAATACTTATGTGATGTTTAGCTATTAAGAGTTTTTATATAAGAGATGGGTGATTTATAAACTATTTAAAATTTATATTTTTAATTTCTTCAAATTTAAAAAATTTTGTATTGATTTCCCTTCTCCCTCTATTCCTTTCTCCTCATTTACTTTTCAAATTATTTTCTTCTCCCTCCCTTCAAACTGTCAAATAAAGTTTTAGAATAAAAAGTTCATCAAATGTGAACAAGCATATCTACATGGACACTATACAAATTCAATTACTTTGTTATATAAATTTTTGGATGCTTGAAGATTATTATCTAAGATAACAAATTATGCATATAAGAGATATCTGTCCCTCCAATGCTACTCGAGAATTCATTGCCCTAAATATTTTCATTTTATGTACCAAATATGCATCATCTTTTAATCAAATTACAAAATATTAACATTAGGTAATGCAAGAACCCTTGAGCCCAAAATTACCTTTTATATTTCAGATATACACATCTGCATCAATTTCAAGGTTTAAATGCATCTAAAAATTTGTAAGCATTTATTACAATACTTGTAAACCATAGTATGATTATTACATATAATTTTTTTAAAGGTGTAAAATGCATTTAATGTATAATTGTACAATAATTTGAATTCTTTAAAATAGCGTGTTTAATTATTTTTCTAACTTATAATTTTTAACACACATTACAAAATTTTTTATTTTATAAATATTAACACTTTGTTTGATTTTATTGAAAAAAATGTGAAGAGAAACAAAATTATTTAATTTTGTTTGATAAAGAAATATCTGAATATGATAGTAATAATTTCATACCTTTTGTGTTTTTCTTAAATTTATTAATAAATTCATATTAAGACCTCTCTTGCACCTTGTACACACTTCACAAAGCATTTAACAAGAGATATGTTTTTCATAGTTTGAAAACACCGTAGTAGTAATTAACAGTAATACAACATGTAACAAAATGGACACGTGGCAAGGCATGAGTAGCCAAGACTACACAATTCGAGATTATAAAAAAAATTTATCATTTAATAGATTTGTCGTGGATAAGCAATTAAGGTCATAAACCTAAACCTAATAGAAATAAGTTCAATAAAAAATTATATTTTTATAACTGAATAATTTAATTAAATATATATAAAAAATAACAAGAATATATGATATACGTACTAACAAATATTTTTTATTTGATCAAATAATATTAACTTTTAGTAGTATTAAAATTTATTTGAGTAAATATACAAAAATAAATAAATAAAGAGAAAAATAATACAAAAAATATTAATATTATCTAATATACTTTCAATGTATTTTATGAGCATAATTTATCTATTAAATTTTTTAAAATTATATAAGTAATTTTTTCCTTTTTTATATATATTTTTATACTAAATAACTTATAAAATTATTTATTTCCTTTATTTCTTTCAAACAAAATTGTTTTTTTTTTTGTTTCTTTTTAATTTCTTACCTAAATTAAACGAAGTTTAGTAATGAATAATTTCATTATGGATTAATTATCTTTCACACATATACATTTGGCTAGCATGGTGATAAAAAGTGATACGGTGGAAAGACAAAAGAGCAAGGCAAGTTCGTTCTGACTTGCGTGAAGCAATGAAATGATTTTCTGAAAAAGGAAGTGATTATTTAAATAACTCTCAAAGTTGCAGTTAGATTGAGTAGCAGTAAAGGGCACGATGCCTGGTGTGGTGTGTGATATAACTTGCAGAGTCAGATCAGAAGGAAAGGATATCGAAGTTGACTTGTAATCACCACCAACGCGTTTTTTCATGTGCAAATATGCAATGCAAGATATATAAAGCAGAACAAAAATGATGACCATATAGGAGACAAATTAAATGTTATGGCTTTGCTTGTGCCTGCTGTGGTGTATTATGGCCCTCCCCAGAAGGGCCTGACGTCCCGGGAAGGGGTTGGGAATGCCATCATGATTCTGCTTGCCATTGTCGTCTTGTTCAGCAATGGGATCTTCATGAAGCTGTTGTGATTGTGGTTGTGGCTGTGGCTGTGTCCTCAATCTCATTCTCTGCCTCTCTCTTCTCTCCATCCTTCTAGACAGGGGCGGAAGTGGTGGGGGTGAGGGATTAAGGTTAACGAGGGGGGGTTGGTTAACATTATGAACGAGCCTTGGAATTCTGGCACTTTTAGAAGTGCCGAGAAGGTCGAAATCAACTTTGGCCCAACCAACCTTGTCAAGGTTATCCCAACCAAACCTCTCGCTTATGTCCTGCAGCTCACAAACTGCGGAAGTGGGGCGTCTAGAAGAACAAGAGTTGCCGCTCAACACATTGAGAGCCAACTCCCACTCTATTCGGTCTCCGTAAATAGGGTCTTCAAGGACTTTGTCTGCAAGCTTTGCCCACTCCTCAAAATGCCCTGCTCGTAAATTTTTTGAGACCCACTTCAGGTACTTCGATGGAAGGCTTCCTAGCATCTTCCCTTTGTATTTTCCGAAATTTATTACTCTGTCTCGCGCTGCAATTTCTCTTTCTGATAATTTGCTTCTCCCCCCACCCCAATTCCTTTCATTTACTATCCTAAAAACATGATGACCAGGATGCAAAAGATTCATCAGAAACCAGGACTGTGCAGTGTACACTGCAGCCAGCAGGATAGAGAGGATAAGAAGGATATAAACAACTCCCCTTCCTAACCAACGCTTCCAAACCCCCCACCCTCTTTTCACATATATTACTATTTTATTATTATTCTTATTATCACGTTAGTCATCATCTTTTTTTTAATTATTTTTTTATCTCTTTCTCAATTTTCAAAGAAATTTCAAATAATCTTTTTCCACAAAAAATAAAAATTTATTAATTATTTTAAATAAAAATAACTTTATTTGTAATAACATCTTACTTAAAATTTAACTAATTATTTAACTCTTTCAATAAAAATATTTTAAAAACTACTTTATCGTAATAATTAATGTATTTTTTAAAATGCTTGCATTACTTTAACATAGATAAAATAGGAAGGAGATTTTGTAAACATGTTTTAATAAATTGGATAAGAGTTTGAGTTTGAGAGTTTTGTTTGTATTCAGTAATTTTGGGAACCATACAATATAGGAAACGAATTTATCAACAGAAAATAAATGGAGAGAGGACAAAGGGAAGAAGGGGACGATTAGCAATAGCAGTGTATATGGTTATTGTTGTTGTTGTTGCTGTTTCAAGTGAAGGTGAATTATGCGGTGAGCGTTGTAGACAGCATTGTTGTTGTTGATCAGAATCGAATCCAGATGTCATATTGTTGGCACAGTTTGGCGAGCAAAGCTCTTGTTCCAATTTCACAATCCCAACCCTTCTTACCACTGTTTCCCTCTTCACAATTACAATTACACTCTAATAATGGTATCGGTAACAACAGGTTTTCTTCTGCTTCGTGTTCACGGCTTCAGGAAATGTCCGTCGTCGATCCATCCTCACTGCATCAGCATCAACAGTGCACGAGCAACTACTATCCTGTTGTCAGGGATGATCAGCAAGATCATGAACATGATCATGATGATGATGAAGAAGAAGTAGGAATTTCTAAAATACAAGTGCCCAGGCAGAAACACATCCCTGTTTCCAAGTCCCAACTTCTGGACGCCATCCTCTCCATCATTTTTCACCAACGCCATGACGATGCGCATCACTTTCGCCTTCTCACCTCGTAAGCATCAACTTACTCGGTTCTTCTCATGTACACACAACTTTTTCATCCATGAAACTGCAACTGCCACTTTTCACACATTAACAATTATATTGTATTTATCGCAACAGATGCTTAGACTCTATACTTCATGCTGAGCACAAAAGTATCTTAGAGGAGATGCGTTCCGATTATCACCTTTCCAATTCACAAGTCCTGCCGAATGGAAAGGATTCAGACTTGTTTAGCAATGGCATCCTTGGAATTGAGGACGGCAAGCTCTATGAGGAAATGCATCAAGATCAACTGGAAAAGCCTATGCTTTCCTACCGTGGTCTGGACCTCGCCTCCCTTTTACAATCTCTGGACATAGCTTCAAAGAAAGGTTATGATAGGGGGTCCAGGTTTGTCAAACAGACGCCATTATGCTTCTTACTTGATTTAATTCATTCGACGCTCTGTAGATTTAAAAAAAAAAAAAAAACTCAGTATAGTTTAAAATTACAGATATCATCATCATTAATATGCTTCTTTTCATTAGGAGAGGATCACGTGTTAGAAAATAATCAAGATTAGAGTAATGAGTACTTGTTCAAAATGATACTTTGATTGACTCATTATTCCAAATTTGCTGGCAGAGTTACCATTGCCACTCGTTTCCAACATGCTTTCATGCAGCTTCTTTCTGATGCACAATTTGAAGAACTTTCAGCTAGGGATCTGATGTTAACATCTGCATTGAACACAGACTATCTACTTACCTTGCCGGTATATGTTGATTGGAAGAGAGCATATGAGTCTAATGCCATAATATTTAGGTAATTCCATATACATTATTTCTGCATGTCTGTTCTTTCATATTAATTTTTATATCAAATTTCAAAAATAATCTTGAATCCTTGATATGCATATATATCATTTGAGCTTTGATAAAGTTTAATGAAATATTCTATTACATGCTAGGAAATTTTTTATGATAGTTTGAATATCAATGCTTCAAAACATTTAGTGAATTTCCTTCTGCACGATTGAGTCCTAATTAGTGAAACAATATACTTGTATTATATGTTCTAATTGATCAGTGGAGCTTAAAAGTTTAGGTAACCTTCCCAATGGAACATAATATCTCTTTACGTGGAAGTGTACTTAAGTAATACAAATTATATAATTTAGCTTATTTCTTTTGTTTATCTAAGAGTAATGGTATTATCTTTTTCTATTGTAGGCGTGGTTATGCAACTGAGAAGCAGAAGGGCCTATTAATTGTTGAAAAATTGGATTACTTACAGTCTAAGCTTCTGCGAAGAATCTTTTTTGTTATATCAAAACCACTAACAAAACTTGGCACCTGGATAAGTGAGGTTATATTTTTGTGTTAGTTCCATTGTTTACCTTTTCTATATGTGTAGAGAGATAGAGTTGTGCCATTTTTCTGGCATGGCAAAGAGAAAATTCTGCACACATTCATTCATAAATACCTCACGTATATTGTATAGATATTTCAGAAGATGCACCAAATGTGGCTTGAATACTTCCACTGTCTGTAATCTTCTATAGATATTTAAATGATTAGCAAACAAGAGATTATGCAAAGGAACCTCAGAGCATAAATTAATTATAATAATTTTCATGACTAAAAAATATAACATGGACTACAGAGTTATATCTGGAAAATCTCTTGTTGACATTGTCTATATATTCATTCATCCACTGAATGCAATTAATTTAAGCATATAATCTTTCATCTCCTTATATGTAGAATATGATAATGGCCACTGGAAATTTAAACTAGATTACAGCCTAATTTGAGTATACTGGCATGTAAGATATGCATGATCTGATTGAGATAAGAACTAAGATCGATCGCCTGTGTTCAGTCAAGCAGACTAACCACACTTGAAATACTTTTCCCACTTGATGAACTACATTATAGTATCTGGTGACTTTTGGTATGATAAAACGTAAATCTATTGTTAGACTGAAGAATTGAGATTGTGGAAGAATAATTTGTGAGAAGAAACTGATTTCCTTTTAACTACATACTTGAATACATGCTTCAAATATAGCAGTTGACTATTTTGATGTTCAAAATTCATAACACAAATGTTGCAGAGAGAGGATTTAGGAAATCCAGAAATGTATTTGTATTTAGGGGAGAAATTAACCAAATTTCAGAAAGATTAGTTAAACAAGCTAACTTGTAATCAATCATCAATTGCTTTTTCTGGATTTGATTAATTTATTCTTGAATTAGAAAAAGGTGTTTGTTGGGATTTCTTGAATTATAAATATAGAAGACTCTTTATATAATTGAGATTTGCACAAAAAATAAATAATTTGACTCTATAAATTTTGTTTAATCAACATAATGCTATCTGGCAATCTGTCTTTAAGAGCATACCTCATGGATCATGGCTACTTGAATAATAACTCTGGTTTGGTACTGTCATGTTTACGGTTGTTATGCATATGCATGAGATCAAGACTATGTCTAACTTATCAAAATTATCTTTCAAATTTAGTACCTTAAGAAGTATCTGGTGTAACAGTCTAATCCCCCCCCCCCCCTCTGCAGCTTTACAAAAATGGCAGTCAGAAACATGAAGTACAAAACTGGACAGAAAGATTGAGGCTCTGGCTAAAGGAACTGTCAGTATTTCAGAAATCACTACTTTATAAAGACCCTGCTTCAAATGAGCAAATAGGTGTAAACCAAGTAGCAAATGCAGAACTCCCTATTTGGTTGGCAGCTCAGAGGGCAGTAGCTCGATATGAAGGGATTTTGTCAGCAGTTGGTCCCCGTGGAAGGCTCTTGAGGAGATTGCTTTCCTGGATAGGACTTATTCCCCCTACACCAGAAACACCTTTTGAGGTTCATAATGATAATAGTGCTCCTGAACCTTACCTAAGGTTTGTTCCAGAAAACATCTCTCATTACAGTCTGTTGGCACTGCTTGATGCTCCTTGTATCATAAAGGAACCTTGGGAGAACCATGCCACAAAAGCTAGCTGTTATAGTGGAGAACCCAAGGCCTTATAAACCTAGCACTAGAATCCCATACTTTCAATGTGGGACTCAAGTCTCATACCTTATAATTGGATCCCAAGTCCTAACATCATCCAACATGTGTAAAGGATTCTTGAAAAATCTCTCAAATATTCTAATTCAATATATCACTTAGTGATATCCTTTCTTGATGCTTTGGCTCTTCATGGCTTGCAGTTAAGCTCAAATGATATCTTAACAAAAATGCATCTGATGTCATTGTCGTCACACCACAATATTAAAAACTGGGGCCAGTACCAATCAAGTTTCCCACTTGTTAACAGTGTTTATCCATTAACTCTCACTTTATCATTGATTATAACTTATTTTAA
Organism: Abrus precatorius; assembly: GCF_003935025.1. Taxonomy (NCBI): domain Eukaryota; kingdom Viridiplantae; phylum Streptophyta; class Magnoliopsida; order Fabales; family Fabaceae; genus Abrus; species Abrus precatorius. Next base: position 30,429,988 of record NW_020874303.1, on the reverse strand, counting down.
ATGTCTTACTGAATTCATTGAGAAATAATTATTTTAAAGCCAAAGCCTTGGAATTGATTACATGCATGCAATGATTCATATCTGCTAAAAGGCAGAAATATGTCTTGATGTGATGTTTAGTTTGCTAGTTTTAGGATAATTTGGTCAAAGCGTCATCCTTTGACATGACCAATCAATAGAATTCTCCTTCCAGGCCTACTTTTTTATCAAGGATATCACTAAGTGATATATGGAGACCAGCAACAAGGAAATACTGCAGAAATGATCCCTGGAAAATGTTGAAAACTTCCATTTCCATACTTTTCTCACAGTCAGTCCTGCAGGTATTCCCCATTACCTATAATTCCTTGGAGCTGTAGAGCTACACAAATATGTATTTAGGAGAGTCATTCTGACTTGACCTTTGTGTATTATTTAAAGGCATGCCTTATGTTTGTGGCCTTCATGTCTGCATGATTTCTTTCCTTTTGCATCATTTTTCTCAAAAGGTTGAAGATAGAATATACATCTATTATTACTTATAAATATAATAATGTTATTACTTTCCTAACGGTTGACATGGTTTTTTATTTTTTAGTCTGCTATTAAGTTCCTAGTTGTAGTAGTCACTAGAGTTCTTTACTGTAAATGATTTTTTGTCCTTTGATTAAGCTGAATGCTGATATAATTATTCTGGAAAAGTTTATCCAAATCTTATACGTTCCCAAAATAGGAGCCAGCATTTGAAGAGTTAATTCTACTATATACCAAGGAGGTTGGAGATACAAATGCTAAAGATAAAGCTGATGTTCCATCATTGCAATTAAAGATCTATGAGAGAATTCCTATCCCAGATTTACCGGTAATAATTTTGCTTCTACAGGGACTGTCAGATCTCAGATGAGAAGACTTCTTAATTTTGTTCCTGTTTTAACTTTCTATTTTTATATGTATAATTCTTCAGATGATTCTCAATTTATTTTCAGGTAATTTTTCCTCATAAAAAGCTATCATTCCGTATCATAGACACAGTAAGAAATCTGCTAATTTTTTTCTGCTATTTTTTAAATTAGTTTTAAACTCATTTTAAAGTTACATGCTATGCATGATAAGTGATTTTTTTAAGATCCCACATTAGCTACAGATATGGCCAAAGTAGAGCTTATAAAGGAAAAGTCTCACTTCATGAGCTAGGTTTTGGAGTTAAGTTAAGCCTTATCCAAATTGAAGAGTCTTTATACGCTGATTCTGTATATGAAAAATGGTGATGTAATTTGCACTTTTTCTACTCTCATTCTTGACATTATTTCCCAGAATAAACATTTTATTTAGTCAGTGCCTGGCCCAATTTGACCAATCAGTGTCTGGGCAATCCAGTTTTATCTAACAAAGAGGAATGATAAATATGCTTGGCACAACTTTCATGATGGCATTAATGTTCATCACACTTCCTCAGTGTATCATTAGTTGAGACTAGCACACCAGATAGATAAAGCTTCCATTCTTCCCTGTAATTAATTTAATAATATATGATGATGGGATGATGTTATGATATTGGAAAGGTGTCTTTATCTTCAATGGTTTAATCTTGTAACTGTTAACTGTGTACTCACAGGTGCGCTTGGATGTTGCCACAATTTTGGGTCTTCTGGCATACTTCATAAACTACAAATTTGAGAATGTCTTATCTTCCCCGTACGTCGTTTTCATACTATAAAATTCCTAAAAGATTTTGCAGTATCTCTTTACAGTTTATGAGTTTTAATTATGGTTCTAATTTCACAGTTATCCTAAATTTCTTGTGCTAGAGGAGCAATGCTTATTTGCCCCCACAAAGTGGGTTATCTCCCTGTAGTCTTGTGTATATATATTTTTCCTTCTTTTCAAGGAGTTGTTCAGAAGAATATTATCAAGTATGGCTGTTTACTTCTCTAGGAAATGTGCTGAACTGAGCAAACATGGTGTTAGAATAGCTACAAAATATCTTAGGGGCAGAGAATGATGCATAATATATTAAGATAATTTATATTATTTAGGGATAATGGTGTTACCTTATTTTTAGGGATCTTATTTTATTAGGTACCTTATTCTTAGGGATTTTATTTTATCTTTAATAAATTATTTGTTCCCCTATTTGTTTAGGATTAGGAGTCTAATACTTACTCATAATCCCCTATTTACACCATATATCAAATACTATTTTGTTATTCAAAATATATTTTCTCTACTTTCCTCCTTCTGTACCTTAAAGCTTATAATTTCAACATGTAGCTTGAACTATCATTTTCCTATACACTGTAATTTAAGTTGATTATTTATTTATTGGAAATTTTTCTGTGATTTTATTTTAACACTCAAAAGTGTAGGAGACATTGTTGTTTAGTATATTCACTGTATAACTTTGGATATCTTATTTTAAGTTTCAAAATCATGAAGTTGAGCATGGTTTTATATTACATTTCTTACTAGATATATGTATAATGAACATTTTCTTGATGGTCTGGAAAGAAACACCTCATCTCTTCCTTCTACAAGTAACTTTCCAGCTTAGTAAGTTACATCATTTGGGAAACTATTGGAGTGCTTGTAAATAATATTTACCTTGATCTTTATGTCAGATCAGCAGTATTACTTGATGTAGTTGCCATAAGTGCTTTAATAATATATGGGAGTCGTGTGGTTCTAGGCTACAAACAGACATGGGATCGGTATCAGGTAACTAACATAATTTTTTCTTGTGCTATTAGAGATTATTATGCTGGAAGAATATGGAAGCATAGTTCTTTCTTCCACAATCTGTGAAAGGAAAATGTCTGAACTGCCAAGAATGTTATATTGCAGCTATTAGTCAACAAGACACTTTATGAAAAAACATTGGCAAGCGGCTTTGGCTCAGTTCATTTTCTTCTAGATGCTTCTGAACAGCAGCAAGTGAGAAAATTCCTTTGTTATGCTTTCCATGCACTCTGGATAACTTTACTCACATTTTGTGGGATAAACAACCAATACTTCTGAATTTGTCATTCAATTAGGTGGTGCTCAATTTTTTTGGTTTTCATAAAATTATTCAATGGTTTTCAATTATTTTGTTTGATGAGTTAGAGGTGTAATCTATTTCCAAACTATTGAATCATGCAAATGTTTCTTGTCAATTTTGGTCTGGAAAATATTTTGGAATCATGTAATCTAACTGGTTAGATGATGAATTTGCTAAACTGAAGATCAGATCATGAACCAGTTTTGGGTGATTTACGTTATGAAATCTGATGCCCGAGTAGTGGCCACAGTCATAGTGGTAGATAAGCTTATACTCCATACATCTTTCGTAAAAGAGGGGACGGCTCTGCAAAAATAGGGTTTCTTCTTTACAACCTCATTATTATGTATTCTGACCTTCATTAACTTCTGTCTCCCTAAACGTTGCATATGCAGTACAAAGAAGCTATTTTGGCTTATGCTGTCCTACTCAAAGCAGAAAAGGGTCAGGTTTGTTAATTGTTCCTCCTAATGATGTTACCTTCAGTTCTGCTAATGCATTTTCATGTGGTTGTTATAGTAGGAATAGTCTGCGAATCTATCATATGATCTAGCATTTAAAATGAAACAAATCATGTGTAACATTCTTGACTGCAGGTTATTTCTCGACAAAGTGTCGGAGAGAAATGTGAGAGATTCATGTATGAAGTGTTTAAAGTAAAGGTGATATATTGAGGGGGGTGGGGTCTGCTCTGTGAAGTTAATACTGTTACGAGGTTGATGACTTGCTGACCATAATCATTGCACAATTTGCATTATTAACAGGTTGAAATGCCAATTGACAAGGCACTCAAAACATTATTAAGACTGGGCCTTGCAACTGAAACTTGTATTGATGGAAGGCATGGATTGCTGGCTATACCTTGTCGCGAGGCCTATGAGGCCCTTAAAGAACGATGGAATAGTTTGCTCATTTAAAATGTGCAATATGCACTTTCCATTGAGTTACCGATAAATACATTGTAGATAGTAAGTTTATCAACCCTTCATGGCATCCGGTAATAGTTTTGTAGATAGATGAGACTAGGCAATTGCATTATTCATGCTACCCTGTAATTTTACAAAACAGTATATATTTTTCGTCACCAGTTCCATAAATGAGCACAAAGCTTTTATTGCAGCAGCCTAGAAAAATGTACCATTTGGCCCATTTTGCTCAATACAAGAGAATCAAAGCACAAAACAAATCAATTTAATATTAATGGGACTTTAGAAATTTAGAATGGGTACTCCAAATGATTGTACCCATATTAGGTACGTATTAGGAATACTATTTTTTCGTTCAAGTTTTTTAATACATCAAAATTAAGCATATAAATTTTACGGGTACTGATTAAGTATTATTCAGTAATTTAACCTGTCTAAAGTGAAATAATGTGCAACGTTAAAAAGTGAGGTGAATTTAATCATAATTTGTAAATTACTTTGTAAACACAATCCACTTTTGCATTAAATATGAATACATCCTTGTTTTCCACTTTAGAAGGCAATCATAAGTCAGTCCTTTCAAAACTAATTTGTGTGTTCCATCAGCAATTAAGAAAAATATTAACCGTTATTATTTAAATTATTTAAAATAATATGCTCTAAAAGGAAATCAAAGGGATTCCATCACCTACATTCTTTCCGTTTTCTAATATATGAAAATATGAGATAAAATGATTTATTATTTATCAATATATTTATCCATTTTCAAAATAAAAAAAAATTATTTTCTTATAAGTCATTTAAATAATAATTTAATTTTATTTCACTAATGATCAAATATTTAAGTATAGACATATATTAATTAGTGTTTTAAGGACATTAGTTAAAAATTTTAAAATAAAAAATTATTAATATATCTTATAATTTTTAATATCATCTAATGTGATATTTATTAAAAAATATTTTTAATTATCTAATCAATGTCCTTAAAACATTTTTTAGTAAGATATTTGAATATATTTTAAATGTATTATTAAAGAAAACAAAAAATAATTTAAAAAAGTAAAACATAATACTGAAAGATATTGAGTATACTACTTGTAAGTAATTATTAAATGCAAGGTCTGAAAAGAAAAGGGCGACGTGGCAACTGTTAATTGGTTTAGATGAAAGATGCATATTCCAGTGTGACGTAGATGCATCTACAGCAGATAAAAACATGCCATCATCATCACGATGACGATATGGGACAGAGTGGTGTGGTACAAATATGAAGATGGCAACACAATGATTAAATTCAGTCACGTTCTCCTTCGTGCTTCCCTCTCAATCTCAGTCGCATTTGATTCATTCACCTCAGGATCTGAAAATGCCAGCGGTTTACGGAGCTCGCTTGACCACCTTCGAAGACTCCGAGAAGGAGAGTGAATACGGTTACGTTCGTAAGGTATGGTATTGCTCGTCACTTTCATTATCATCCCAATCTCATTTATCCTTTTACGTTTATTTGCTTTCATTTTTTTATAAAGAGAACGGAAACAATACCTAAGACACCGTTTAATTGTCAATTTTTAGTCTCTTTAACTTCGAAGCCCATCAATGTACTCAAACATGGTATCTTTTATGAATTTGAAGTCATTTAGAGGTTTGTTTGCAATTTTCAATTTGAGCTCTTTAGTACACTCTAAACGCATCCGGATTTACGTTGAATTTGTGGTTATTGTGATGTTACTAGCCGCTTCTCAGGGTCTTGATCGTTTATTTGCCCTTAATTATTGTCTACTTCGTTGCCTATTATCTTATATTACAAGGATACAATATGCTGTTATTACATTATTCTAATACAGTAGAAATTTTTGCAGTTTTACTTTGTTGTCATAGAGGATCATATAATTTTTCAAATTGTTCTGGTATTGATATCCCATATGCCAATCTTACCTCATTCTCCTTAAATTATTTAGCTAATAATGTGGGCTATGAATGCTAAAGATGTATCGTTATACTTTCCCTACTAAAACAGGTTTCGGGACCAGTTGTGGTTGCTGATGGCATGGCTGGGGCTGCCATGTATGAACTAGTACGTGTTGGTCGTGATAATCTCATTGGTGAAATTATTCGTTTGGAAGGGGATTCAGCTACTATCCAAGGTTGTACATTTTTAATTAAGTTCTTCTCATACCATGTGTAATATGACTGCATAGAGGATGCACGGCACCTTTAATTATTTTTATGTCTTTCATATCTTTTGTCATTTTTTCTTAAGAAACTTTTTGTTCATCTGCAATTTCAGTTTATGAGGAAACGGCTGGTTTAATGGTTAATGACCCTGTCTTACGTACACACAAGGTTGGCTACTATATCATATTTTCTTATTGTTTAATTCTGGCTATCTGCATCAGCTGATAAATAGTATCTTGTTTAACAGCCTTTGTCTGTGGAGTTGGGGCCTGGAATACTGGGGAATATTTTTGATGGCATTCAGGTTTACCCTTCATCTGTATGCGCTATTCAATTATTTCCTTAATTGATTACTTAGTCAATTAAATAATCCTTTTTTTCCATGTTCAGAGGCCATTGAAAACTATTGCTAAAAGATCTGGTGATGTCTATATACCTCGTGGTGTATCTGTTCCAGCACTTGACAAAGATACACTATGGGAGTTTCAGCCTAAAAAAATTGGTAACTCAGAAAATATTGTTGCTATTATTGTTAGATGCTATACAGAAAATGATTGTTGATTGGGGCCCGTTTCCCCCTTATATTCTTATCAATTGGTGACAGGCGAAGGAGACCTATTGACTGGTGGAGATCTATATGCTGTATGTTTTCTTTGGCCAATTAGATCAGCTAGTACATTGACCCTTTTTGTGTTTAGTGTATTCTTTTTCTAAAGTTTTGTGTACATTATTTCCATTGCAGACTGTTTTTGAGAACAGTCTAATGCAACACCATATTGCCCTTCCTCCTGATGCCATGGGAAAAATTACTTACATTGCGCCACCTGGTCAATATTCCTTGAAGGTTGTTTTTTAAACTTATTTGCTATTGTATCTCCAGCTCACTTTCTGTTTAAAGATCATTGTCAAGTTGTTTTAGCATTTCTATCTGTGGCATCACCATGCTTCATAATTTGGTGAAAGAAGTAGGATTGCCAAATGCGAAACTTGTACATTTGTTAGTTTCTGCAATTTTTATTTATTCAGGAGCTTCTCTGTATTTTCTGATTCTTGTCCTATATATTCTCAGGATACTGTGTTGGAGCTTGAGTTTCAAGGTGTCAAAAAGAAATTCACTATGCTTCAGGTTTCTTGCTTTTTGAAGTTTTGTTTTCCATATTTATCCTACATTACAATTTAGCTTGCATGTAATTTACATATACCTGCTTGTAGACTTGGCCAGTACGTACGCCAAGGCCTGTTGCATCAAAACTAGCTGCTGATACTCCTCTTCTTACTGGTCAGGTAAACTTAATTGTTATTGGTTGTTTAGTTGTCTTATCTATGAACTAATTTTGATAGCTCTTAGTCATGTCTGATGACGTGTGTGTGGTGTAGCGTGTGCTTGATGCTCTTTTCCCCTCAGTTCTTGGTGGAACTTGTGCCATACCTGGAGCTTTTGGTTGTGGTAAAACTGTCATTAGTCAGGCCCTTTCTAAGGTGAAGCTCACACACCCATCAAGAAATACTTATTTTGTAAATATTGTATCCCTAATTCATGAACTTTTTATTTTTCACATTTTCTTTTTGGCAGTATTCAAACTCTGATGCTGTTGTTTATGTTGGCTGCGGGGAACGTGGAAATGAAATGGCAGAGGTATTTTTCGTATGTTGGTAATGAAAGATTTGTAATTGTTATTTTGCAGTTGGCCAAATCAATTTAATGATTTATCAGGTCCTTATGGACTTTCCACAACTTACAATGACATTGCCTGATGGTCGTGAAGAATCTGTTATGAAGCGCACAACACTGGTGGCCAACACTTCAAATATGCCAGTGGCTGCTCGTGAAGCTTCAATTTATACTGGTACCTTTTTCATCTCTTAAATTCTAGAGCTTGTTTATTGTTGAGATAAATATATTTGCTTTTTTTTTTTCTTCATTATCCATTATGCATTTACTTGTAAAACTTGTTTAGTGCTGTATTTCAATAATTATTAGTTTTTTTCTTGGCACATGTTCTTGCTGTGAAGTAACTTAATAGTTATTTTGTGCTTTTAAGTGTTAAAAAGTGGGGAAGACCCATCTGCCCAATTATCGTGCTATTCTATCCATTTTGCTCTCTCTCTCTCTTTCTCTCACACCCATGCGCGTGCACACACACATATTACATAAACAAATAATTTATTAAGAAAGGAAATACAAATACAAGTGAATAAGATATCCAGTCAAAAGCTAATCGCACATACCCTTAGTATCTCTATTGATGCCAAGACCTCTAAAATTAAAACCTAGGATTGATTTATGCTGTTTGATTCAATAAAAGACCCTTTTTGAATTAGTATAATTGATGTTGGCAATGCTGTTACGATTAGAAAGAGTTAACTTAAGGGAGCCATCTTTTGACTATAATTTTTTTTAATCCTAGGAATCACTTTAGCTGAGTATTTTAGAGACATGGGTTACAATGTCAGCATGATGGCAGATTCAACATCTAGATGGGCAGAAGCTTTGCGTGAAATCTCAGGACGGCTGGTGAGCGCCACATTAAGTTATGGAATGACATTTGTTCATTAGATTACCTACTTTACCTTAGACATCCATTTGTTGCGCTTTATTGATTAAACATCAAATAGACAATTTCTAAATATCACAAGGGATAAGGCATTATAAATTTATCAATATTTTGTTATAAGAGAAATCACTTATATAGTGTTGCTTCAATATGCATGGCTCTCGATGCTATATTTTGTTTTTACAGGCAGAAATGCCTGCAGATAGCGGATATCCTGCATATCTTGCTGCACGTTTAGCCTCTTTCTATGAACGTGCGGGCAAAGTAAAATGTCTTGGAGGTCCTGAACGTACTGGTAGTGTCACAATTGTTGGTGCTGTTTCTCCACCCGGAGGAGATTTTTCAGATCCTGTTACTTCTGCAACCCTCAGCATAGTTCAGGTAGAATAATGCTTTCAAATGAGGTTATTAAAAGTGAGTAACTCCAGGAAAAAACCAGCCTTGGGTATTCCTGTGTCTATGTCTTCTTGTACCTAATTCTTCATACTATTTTGTGTAAATAAATTTGTGTTACTTGGCAGGTTTTCTGGGGTTTGGACAAAAAACTTGCTCAGAGGAAGCATTTTCCTTCTGTGAACTGGCTTATTTCTTATTCAAAGTACTCATCGGTATGTTCTAGAACCAGTTGCCTTGTAATTCATATTCTCTCTTCGGCTTTCTTTATTTGTATTCCTGTAGTTCTTGTATGTGTACGTTTATTTATTTATTTTTGAGAACTCTCAGGCACTGGAATCCTTTTATGAGCAATTTGATCCAGATTTTATAAACATTAGGACAAAGGCTCGTGAAGTGCTGCAAAGAGAAGATGACTTGAATGAAATTGTCCAGGTGTGTTTTTTAGTTGGTTCTCTCATCTTGAATATAGTTTAATGAAATGTCATCACATGTGCTTCAAGGAAGGGAAGGGAATTGTTGAATTTGAATCTATGTAGATAGAGTAAGTGTCAACCAGAGGGGCAAGGGCTGACTGTTAAGTAGCAGAGTCTAGTTGAAACATTTACATTTAAATAACAATCATGTGAATTATTTCAGCTTGTAGGTAAGGATGCCTTAGCTGAAGCAGACAAGATCACCTTAGAAACTGCAAAGCTATTAAGAGAGGATTATCTTGCACAAAATGCTTTTACACCGTAAGTGTCGTTGTTATTGATATATCAATGCAACTTCTATTATTTCTATTTAATACTTGTCTTTTATTGGTATATTTTTTTGTGGCTTTGACAGATATGATAAATTTTGTCCCTTCTACAAGTCTGTTTGGATGATGCGCAACATTATCCACTTTTACAATTTAGCAAATCAGGTATGACATTATGAGGAATGATGCATTGGTTTTATGTTCTCACTTTTGGAAAAAAAAAAAAAAACTGTTTAGTTGGCTCTGATAATCATTGATAGGGACAGGGTGTATTAAGCTTTCTTGTAAATGTTAGACATTTATGTTCTTGTTAACAGTTTATTTCTTTTCTTTTGTTGCCCCTTCAATCACATATTCTGAGTCAGTAATTGTTTCTTTCTTTGTTGTTCATAACCTAGCCAGATAGGGTGTATTTGGTAGCATTTGAATTGTGAATCTTTAGCACGTGGGTGGCTAAATGTGCAGGCAGTAGAGAGGGGCGCTGGTTCAGATGGTCAGAAAATAACTTACAGCCTCATCAAGCATCGTCTGGGAGATCTGTTCTATCGTTTAGTGTAAGTAGTTTTAATTTTACGCATGCCTTGTGATCTAATTTGACATGAAAATAGGTCTTATTCTGTTGATCTGCTGACCTTTCAGGTCTCAGAAATTTGAGGATCCAGCAGAAGGTGAAGCTGCTTTGGTTACCAAATTTAAGAAGTTACATGAGGACCTGACTAATGGTTTCCGCAACCTGGAGGATGAAGCCCGATGATTGGAGATTGCAAACATACTCTAGTATTAACCGAATTGAAAGGGGCAGTCAAGGATGGTGTGGTGGCATCACCCGAACCTGAAGCTTCTCCGGTGGATTGTGTGCGCCTTGTTGGGTTTATTCATTCTCACCTCTACCTTTCTTGGGACTGGTTTGGTGTTTGATCTAGTTTCTTTGAGTAGCTATAAATCACGAGTTTCACTCATCTGCTCAATTAAATATTTTTTTAAAAATAAAAATTAAACATGTTTTTTCAGTTTGTATCTAGTAGAATATATCTATTTTAGAAATTCACATTCCTTTGGCTGTGCGAATTCATGGATGTACTTATCAAGAAATTGGACTTTCTAAATCATATATTTTATGGGTCAATTTAGCCTTGGAGCGGAGAGTTTCTAGGTGAATTTACATTTCAGATTTTACTAACGACAAGATTTGCTGAAATATTAAATGTGCATTTTATTCTTTCTTTTTAAAAATTTATTTTGACGCAACAGATGTCTCTTGAAAGGAAAAAAACTAGATGTGATAATTATTTTGCCCTAATTTTTTGCAGGAAAGAGTTGGCATTACCTTGACTCTTGGATAAATAAGTGGCCTTGACAAATTATGGCTTTGTCAAATTACTCCTTAAATTGCATGACAAGTTAAATAAATACATTTTTTATTTTTGTTTTCGACTTAGTTGCTCTATTTTTACTTTTATTTAAATCGTTATTATTATTAGTCTGATGAGTTTTCTTTTCAAAAATATTATCTCATCCTTTAATAATTATATAGTAAAAATTTTATTAACAATTTTAAATTATAATTATAAATGAATGTATCATATAAATTTAGTTGAATAAATATAAATAAATACATAGGTAAAAAATTAAAGAGTATTTTATTTAAATTTTATAATTCATGTTGCAAAAGTTTCTTATATTTAATAAATTATTGTTATAATAATTTATTTTTAAATTTTATAATGATAAATAGTTTTATGAGATCATCAAATTTGAAAATGATAAAAAATTATAAAATTTACAAATATATATATATATATATATATATATATATATATATATATATTACATATAAGAAAGTATTGTATGATTTTTGTGAGTAAATATAAAATTGCATTATTTTAAAGTGATATTATGTATTATATTTTATTTTATCTTATTAAAATTGTGTAAAAAATATTTATTATTATAGGTAATATTTTTATTTTATATTTATATCAATTAAAATATATGTTGATATGACATATCAAATATTACTCATTTTATATATTCATTTGAATATAAAAATTATATTAACTTTTTCTATTATAGTAATTATTGATAATACTTTTATCTTTTTTATCTAATTTTTTAATTATTTATTGTCATTTTAACATTGAGATTTAAATTATGTGCATATTATTGAAAATATTGATATTATAATATTTGTAGTTTTTTTCTAAGTATGAGAATTTTAAAAAATTTATATGAAGTTTTGATTATGACAAAATCAAATAGTAATATAGTACTTTAAATTTTATTATTATTATTTTCTTATTTACCCTTTAACTAAAATTATTTATTAATTAAATTTTAAGAGTGATGTTGTTTGTTTTTAAATATTACATTAATAGTTATTACTTTAAATTTTAGATTAAAAGTAATTAATTATAATAATTAAAATAAATTAAGTAGTATTAAATATCATTATAATGAAAAGTGATATATATAAATTTGTTATAACAATTATTGATGGGAAGAAAATTTATTAAAAAAAGACTTTTGTAAATACAAACTATTAATTTGTATTAACCAACTAAACATTATAAAAGTTTATCTAAAACTTCCTTCTAAAACAATATTTGCATTTATGTTTGAAACAATATTTTTTCTATCGCATATTAGAATTTTAAGATTTTTTTTATTTTTAACTCTAGAGATAGTTACATATAATTGTTCATGACAAAAACTGGGTTTTGACAAATACAAATTCTGATTAGACAAAGTTTAACTATGACTTTTATTTATGGTTATTGCAAAACTTACTGCAATTGAAAATTGTTGATGCTGTAGTTTGGAAGGCATTCTTGTGTCTTATGGTGTTAAAATCATAAGTGGTATTAAGACACTTTCATCAAATTTGTATGTAGATATAACCTTTGCTTTAATCAAATAAGAAGACATCTTATAAACTAAAAGTCTAGTACCATTACAAAGCTCAAAAGTCTTATCAATATTTCTTAGCAATATTATTAAAATTCCAATCTTCAACTTTAACAAATGATTTGGAAGTTGATTTTAAAACTGTAGCTAGTACAACAATAATCTTGTATGTTCTATTTTACTTCAAAGTTACCTAAAACATAAAATTTACCTCACGAAACATGTTTTTAAACTTATTTAAGAATATTTTCCTTAGAGATGGTTAGATTCATGAGGAACATCACCAATTGTTAATGTTTTTAACAAATAAACATCAAGCGTACTTTAAAATATATGAAGTATGAAATAAGATGATAGAATCATTAACTCCTTTGGATATTATTATGATTTCAAAATAGAATTTGAACCAATTAATAGCAAATAAAAATAAAATGAGAGAAAAAAAACAAAAAAAACTCTATGAAAATAGTTGGCAAATCTCTTAGATTCACTAGAAAGTTGTTGTGAAGAAGGTTTGTAGTAATCACCCGATAAGTGTAAACATACTATTACATATAAATATTAATCCTTTAATAACAAATCGTGCAAATTGAGTTATTAGCCGGGAATAATTATAGAAAATATTTTTAAAATTATAAATAAATATTTTTAAAATATAGTAAATATTATTATTCTTGTTTAATATATTTTATTTTTATTTTATTTTATTTTTGAATTTATGTATGATTATGCACTGTAAGAGTGATTATAGAAAAAAAATTTAATTCTTTCGTAAAGTTATGAAAAGATTATAATATCACAATTAAGTTAAAATATTTAGATATTATTCTTATGGTTTTTTTATTAATTTTAATCATTATGAGCCCTATTAGTGCGGATGTAACTATTATTTTATAGTAGAATATATGAATATAATCATCAAAAAAATTATAAAGTATACTATAATAATAATTTCATATAATTATTCTTGTTTTATATAAAATACAATTTAATATTTAGTTTAAATTATTTGTTGCTATTAGAAAATTTTTAAAAAGAATTATAGAATATACTATAATAATTAGTAAATATTATTACTAGTCTTATTCAAGGTATTTTATTTTAATTTAATTATAGAAAAAAATATGATTTAAGATTGATTAGAAAGCACTTAATATAAAATATGATTTAAGATTTAGTTCAAATTATTCGTTATTTTTATTTAAATATTTTATTGTATCTTTAATTTGAAATTTGTTTATTATTAAAAAAATTTTAAAAAAGACATATTAACTATTACTTCACAATTTCGTTAAATAATTATTTTTGATATTATTGTATCTTTAATTTAAAGATTTTATTATTATTAGAAAATTTTCAAAATGAATTATAGGATATATTATAATAATTAGTAAATATTATTATTCTTGGTTAAGGTATTCTATTTTATAATAATTTTATTTTTAATTATGCACTATTAGAGTAATTATAAAAAAAATTCTCTCATATCAAGTCTAATTAAGAAGCATATAATGTAAAATATAATTTAATATTTAATTTAAAATTTTTTTTATCATTAGACAGTTTTCAAGAAAAAAATATTAAATATTATTCTATAATATTATTATTTTATACCAGAATATATGAATATAGTTATAAAAGAAATTATAAAGTGTACTATAATAATAATTTTATACCATTATTCTTGTTTAATATCAAATAAGATTTAATATTTAGTTTAAATTATTTTTTATTTAATTATTTTATTGTATATCTAATTTAAAAAAATTTATTATTAAAAAATTTTTAAGAAAAAATACTAAATATTACTTCATTTTTTTTTTTAAACAATTACTTTAGATCTTATCATATATCTAATTTGAAGGTTTTTTTTTTTAATTACTAGAAAATTTTCAAAGATAATTATAGGATATAATATAATAATTAGTAAATACTATTATTAGTCTGGTTTAAGTTACTCTATTTTGATTTAATTTTAATTCTTATTTTATCTTTGATTATATAATTACAGAAAAATTATCATGTTAAACTTTATTAGGAATCATATAATATAAAATATAATTTAATATTTAAGTCAAATTAATTTTATTTTTTATTTAAATTAATTTATTGTATCTTTAATTTGGAGACTTCTTTTATTATTAGAAAGTTTTCAAAAAAAAAATACTAACTATTACTCAACAATTTTGTTGGATAATTAATTTAATTTAATTTAATTTTATATCTAAATCAAAGATTTTTTTATTATTAGAAAGTTTTTAATTGGTAATTAGAGAAATCAATGTAATTAAATTAATTTACTTATTTACTATTAATAAAATTAAAAATCAAGAATATTATTGAATTTATTAATTTTAAAAACTCTTAAAAAAACCTTCTTATGCTACGTGTACATAAATAAATTAAGTTTTGTGTATTATATAGATTAGATTTTGAATGCTTTTAAATTATTATTTTTTTGAGTATTCAATGGACTTACAATTCATTCTGCAGTTATAAATTAAATTATAATTAAAATATAAAATAAAATAAATATATAATTTTTGTGTTGATATAATTATTTATGATATCATATTCTTAAAACTAATACTAATTTAAAAGTTAAACAATATTTTAAATTAGAACATTAATTATTAATATACATTTACTTATTATAAATCAAATTTAAATGTGTTATTTTAAAATTATAAATTAATAATTTTATATATAATTTATCAAATAAATTTATGTTAATATTTATTTTAATTCTTGAGAAATAAAAATTAGACTTCTTTAAATTTTACTGGAGTATAATACTAAAACTCATTGTTTATTAAAAAATAGTTTTTATTATATTTCTACTCATTGGTATATTTTTTTATGTAATTTTATTTTTATTTTAAAATATATAATAACAATAATAATATGTTAGATTTATATTATTTATATTTAAAAATAATTAAAAAAATTTACTATTTATTTTTATTTTCATGTCCTCTTTAATTTATTTTAAAAAAATTTATTTTATGTTTACATTAACGAAAATAATAACAATTTTTATTATTAAAGAGGATGAAAAATATATAAAATATATAAAAGAATTTATATATAAAAATATATTTATTATATTTTTAATGTAATTATATTTGATATTATTTAATATAATAAATTTTTATTATTATATATTTTTATACTTAAATTAAAATATTTGTTTATTTTAAAATAAAATAATTAAATAAAAATATAATTAAAATTGTATAACACACAAATATATTTACTAATTTATAACTAAATTATTATTATTAAGATTTAGAATGTTTAAAATTATATATAAATTAAGTTTAACTGTTATATTTATTTTTTTTATATAATTTATTTTAAAAAAGTAATCAAAATTTTTATTTTACATTTTTTATTTTTTTGTCGTATTAAAATTATTATTATTTAAATTATAAATTTTTTAAACTAAATTAACTAATAAAGAATATAAATATAGGAAAAGTTTCTTTTAGCCTGTTCCCATTTACCTTATTATGTTTTCTGTTTAAATGCTGTTCTGGAGTTGAAAAAAAAAAAACTGTTAAGATAAAAATAAAATAAAAATTGCTGTTGCTTTCGACGTTTCATTGTCTTTTTTCTCCCTATGTCTAATTTCTTTGGCAAACACATATTTTATGATCTGGGCTACCATGTATGTGTGAGAATTCACCTGCAGTTTTGGAATCCTAAAAGTAAAATAATCCCTTTTAGTCTATTATTATAGTTGCCTAATATTTGAGTGTATAAATTATCACTGAAATTTAACTTTAAAAGTTGGGAATTTTTTTTCCCTAAATACAAATAAAATTCTCTTTAACGACATTTTGCTGCCAGGATTAATTTTCCCCCTGCATGATGATGGTCCGCCATAAAGTGGAAGTAACAAGGAAAACTATGTGCGGAGTTGGGAGGGAAGGGAAGGGAAGGGAAGAAAAGTGAGAAAGTAAGCAATGGGAACGAGCGCGAGATTAGTTTAGTTAGGGTTTTGAATTGATTGTAGTGAGGGAAATGATATGGAGTTGGTCGCGAACGATGATGAGATTGAGAAGAACACAAACACTGGCTTGTCGTGTTTTTCATTCATCTTCTTCTTCATCTTCATGTTGTTGTGAGAAAAGGAAAAGCAAAGTGAATAGCGATAGTGTATGTTCCACGCTGTGGAGGTGCCCATCGGATTTGATTGCTCTCTCATTTTTCCTCTGGTCGGCCCAACGCCACCGTCACAACTCACTGGCCTTTGATCGCATGGTCACTGTGCTTCGTCGCCTCACTCATCGCTACAAAACCGTCCCAGCCATTCTCTCACAGTTGGAGACTATCGGTTGCGACTCTCTCAGGAACCCTAAATCTTTGTCGGTTCTGTTGAGGATTTACTGGCGTGCGGGTATGCACGGCATGCTTTTGGAGGCTTATCATCACATTCACGCCGCTTACGGTTTAGTAGCTGACACTTTTACTTGTAATTTGCTTATGGATGTTCTATTTAGGATTGGGCAACCCCATCTTGCTCTCTCTCTTCTCAAACACACCCATTCCCCTAATTTCTTCACCTTTAACATTGCCCTTCTTCGTCTTTCCCACTTCAACCATCTCCCTCACATCCCTCATATTCTTAGACTTATGTTGAGTTCCTGCTATTATCCCTCTCCTCTCACATTTCACGTCCTTCTCAATTCTTTCTGTAACCTCAATGCATTACCCCAGGCATATCAGCTCCTGGCCCTCATGATTACTTTGGGGATCAAATTCTCCGTCAATATTTGGACTATACTCATCCATAACTACTGTAAATTGGCTAGACTTGATGTTGCTGTCAATCTCTTCCACATTATGTCTCAAACCGGTTGTTCTCCTAATGTTGTCACATATACCGTCTTATTTAAGGCATTTATGAAATCCAACCTGGTAACTGATGCTTTTCATTTGTTTAATATCATGTTAGCTGCTGGCGAAATGCCTGATTTAATTCTTTGTAATGTATTAATTGATTGCCTTTCAAAGGTCGGCAGGTACCAGGATGCAATTCAAGTTTTTATTTGTTTGTTAGAACAAAACTTAAAACCTGATTCTTATACCTTTACTTCGTTGCTGTCTACAATCTGTCTCTCTGGAATGTTTTACCTCTTACCCAAATTAGTTCTAGTCTCCAGACATATAGATGCTGATTTAGTGTTCTGTAATGCTCTTTTAAGCTCTCTTACTAAGGCTGAGCTTCCTTCTCTTGCCATTGGATTCTATGATCATATGATTGACAAAGGTTTTGTGCCAGATAAGTACAGTTTTGCTGGCTTATTAAGTGCGCTCTGTGCTGAGGGAAGAATTGATGAAGCAGTTAATGTGTACCGTGGTGTTGTCATGAGTTATCTTGATACTGATGCTCACATCCATACTGTAATAATAAGTGAGCTTATAAAGGCTGGTAAGTATCACAAGGCTGCCAGTATTTTCAAATTAGCAGTGATGAATAAATATCCACTGGACAATATAGCATGCATGGTTGGCATTTGTGGACTTCTTAGAGGTGGAAGAACTCAAGAGGCTTGCACATTGTATGAACAGATGAAGTACAATGGTCTGAAACCTAGCATTCATACATATAATATGATGTTTTTCACTTTTTGTAAAATAAGAAATCTCCAGATGATGAAGCAGATACTACAAGAGATGATTGATTCGAGGATAGAGCTGAGCAAAAGAAATTTCTTCAACTTATGTAAATATACATATAGATCAGATGCTTATCTTTCCATTTTGAAATTGTTGGCTGAGATGAGAGATTTGGGGTTATTAACTGCTGAGGCATGGCACGTTAACAACTTTGACAGGCAAATTGAAGTTGTACAAACAAAATATAAACATTATGCAGAAGCTAATACAGAATGGATTCTAGATCCATCCAGTTCTGAAGATATGTCTGATGCAGCTGCTTCAGTTGGTTGAACTCTTATGCTTACCATGTTACCCATTTCTACATGAAGGGTTCATTCAATTTCTATACCATGAAACTTATTAGTCTATCCACACCCTGGTAATAATTACTATATTTTATGCTTTTTCGTAGTTTTTTTTTTCATGAAGGGAGGGGGTGGATGTTATCCCATTCCATCTAATTAATAATATATCTTCTTGGAGCACTTGTGTCTTCTTTGAACTTGTGTTTTCCCCCATTATTTTTTTGTCCTTGATCTTGGCATACTTTCAGCAAAGTTGCAGTGTAGCACACAATTGGGTAATGGTGACAGATTTCAATGACATTTTTTATTGGAACCCTGGAGATTTGAATGTTTTATTGGAACTTAGATAATTTTTTTTCTTCATTTTTTTCATGACTTTTTTATCTATCGAGCCTCAAATCTGTAAGTTTGTTTCACATCCCTGATTAATGTTCTTGTATGTTTATTTTTGTCGACTAGGTTACACTTAAAAGAAGGAAGATTCTTATCTCAAACAACTTTTCCCGCCTTCTGATTATTCTCTGAGTATAGCCAACAGACATGTTATGGATCCAGCAATCACTCAAGTTTACATGCAATCATTTGTTTCTTGCAGGAAAGTAGTTGTATTGTTTATGGATCCTGTTTTCTCCATATATTATCTTGATATAAGCTGGAATGAGATAGTGAGAAAAAGTATTGTAAATAATCTTTCTAAATACATTATGACTTTTTAATGGAAGCTTTTGTTACTATTTTCAATATTTGTGGAAACAAAATGAAATGTTGCAGAAATTTAATGCTTTAACTATCTTGCATTACATCAAATTGCATGCTTTGTCACACTGTTCACATATGATGTTTTAAGGAATGCCTTCAATTTTACCCTCTTCATTGATATTTGACACCTTCACGTACATTTTGAATTTACTTGCTTCTAATCTTGGGTTATCCTTAATGCTTATAGTGGCTTCAAGACTATAATAGTTTGGAAATGGTGTCTTCAGTTTAGCTGCTGACAGTTTTGATGCATTTCTGATTATTTTGCAAAGCAAAATGTGTTTGCTTTTGCACTTCTACATTTGGAAATGGTAATTTGGGAATAATGAACTTTTCTTCCTTCTAATTTGGTTTCAACAAGGCCTAAATAAATGGTCTTGATTAATTGTTCATTCCTGCTCGATAGTAATGATAATTTTGAGGTGTGGGCAGGGCTGGGAAGGTTCATGTGTTTATCATTAAATTTAAATTTAGTCCAGTTACTTAGGTGACTCCATCATTTTTTGGTTAACTAATAACTACCTCGTGTTGATTCCAGAGTTCCTTTACCAAAAGTGCTTATTGCGAAAACATGTTACAAATATAGGGATTCATCTAGGAAATTTGTGTCTAGGTCCTCAATATTAACTTCCTTGAAGGCTTGGAGTCTAAATAGTACTCTCCATGCTCATATTATGGCTCTGTTCTACCGAACAAACAAAGCAAATACCAATGGTAATTTATTTCCTTCCTCTGATTCAGGTTCATTATTGATATCTTATGATATCATGAAATACTGAACAACACTAAAAGTATTAACCATCAGTTTTCTTTTTATCATGGAGCAGATTTTCATGGGAGGATACCCTTCTTTTATTGTATGGGAGGATACCCTTGAATATTTTTTTTGGAGCAGTTTTTCCCCCCATTACGGACTGAACCTTGAGCACTTAACCATATATTGGTAAATCCCTTAGTTTAGGTCTAAAGCGTTCACTGGTGTATAGGACTACTTGGAAATCTGTTATTGCTGTTTGCTCAGAAAAACGAAATGGACATTGTTTAATGATTGTTTCTAAATACATTGATGATTAATTTGTGAAGTGTATTGACATTGTGATATTGCAAAGCTTTTTATCGATGAATCAGGGCAAAATTTAAACTCATTCAAATATTTGTTTAATTGTGTATCTGTGTTTGATACAGTGGAAATACCTTTTGTCTTCAGGTGCATAAGACTTGGAGGTTTAGTCAGTGGTGATGCTAATCAATGCAAGCAGCACAGTCTGAAGAATGGTAAATAAAGGTTTGAAAGCTGGTTCGCAAGCAATTTGGTATGGATGTGCTACCTAACATTTTAGATTGAAAAAAAAAAATACTCAATATAAGGCACCCACTTTGTAGAAATTCTTAAGCTGTGTAGGTAGGCTGTTCACCTCAATAAACTTTAAAATAACCCAGTGGGGGGATTGGGGGAGTTTGATCCTCTGAAGCATGGCGGATTGGAAATTGAGTACAATTGCCACAATGAAACTTTTCGAATAACTAAGTAACCAAGGACCATGAGTATGTAATTTTTAGTGCGACCTTGTAACTTTTCCTCTTAACTAACTCTCTTAACAGTTGAACATAAGTCTGTTAAGTTTTAACATAAAATTTGTAAACTTCTGTTATTCACAAATTTGCAATCCCCTTTCTCTATCTTCTATTTATCCTTTTAATTTTGCACATTCTGTTTTTATTTTTTCTGCTAAAGTTTGTTACGAAGAAAAAGTTAAAAGATTCATAAATGAAAATTACAAAATATTTATAAGAATTATATATATTAGAAAGGTAATACCATACCCTGTTTTTAAGAGGGAACACAACTGTCATTAAATGTCCACACTGGACTGCAAAGGTGGGGAAAATCAATGCTGATGGAGAGGGATGATATCACCTCCGTGGGAACAATTGAAATAATGAGTGGGTGTAATATTGGATCTATATTCTCTATATATAATAGGGTTGATTCAAATTATTAAAGTGGTACATTTTCTTTTTCTGATATGATAATATTTTTATCAAAAGTTTCTTCTATTTTGAAATACTCAACACAAAGAAGAGAAGCGCTCTCAGTATGCTGCAAATAATATCATGAAGAAACTCTGCTTTTGAAATGGCATTTAAGCTGTTTTCAGGTTGAAAGTAAAGTATTGGAAAAGGGCCATGAAACTCGGGCCGAACTGAAAGTCAAAACCAAGTAAGGTTAGCTTGAATGATGCACTGTTCAAGCGCCCGCCCAAGAAAGGAATGAGTAGCTAGCTAATGGTTGGTACTTGATTCTTTGTCTTATATGACCGTTAGGTTATACCTAAAACTCTGCAGTTATTATTACTATTGTTTTGTTTAAAAAGTAGTCCGGGAAATCACCGTGACTGAGGAATTTTCAACATGAGCAGAGAAGAATGAAGGTGAATGAAAGAGTTTGGGAATTTTATTAATTATTATGAATCTTGGCTGGGAATCACCAACGTCATCACCTCCGACACCTCCCTCTCCACTTCCCATTAGTTTTGGACCAGGAAACAGGAAATACTCCTTCTCAGCATCATCAACTCCTTCGCCGCCCTTCTCACTACCTCCCTCCACCCATCCATCTGATGAGAATCTTCCCCTTCTTCACAAGACATTAGGTAGTCCTAATGTGCCATCAGTATTTTCATTGGATCGCCGAGATTCTCAAGAATTGGAATGCAAGAGTACATGTCTCAGGGACTTGTAAGTCCTCTTATCTTTTCTACACATACTTTCATGCAAGTACGGTCATCACTCACCATATATTAATAACAATTGCAACTGAATTTTTTATTTTTCATTCCATCTCATAAGTTTAGCGGTTGATTGGATGCTAAATTATCATGTACAGAGTGGGGATGGTAATTAAGTGAACAGCATAGAAATTACTGGTGGGGATGCTTAATTATTTTACTGAGTGTGAATCATTTGATAGTTTAGAATAGTCTGCTTCCTTTTGTCCTAGACTACTACACACCAAATGACCGCTCTTGGACTGGTAGGTTTAGTTCCATGCATTTCAAACAGGTAATTCTTTCTTGAGAAGCAAAGCAGACACCCACCAGTCAAACGCAATAGGGTGTCTTCCCACCTTTTATTGATGGATCATGAAGGTTGAAGATAACACTAACCACCTTTGTGTTTTCATCCGCTGATTAAGAACAGGTTGGAATGGTTTATACAAAGATTTTGCAGTTGCTGTGACAAATTTCCTTGAATCTTCCTATCGCCAGAGAACAGCACAAGGAATCAAAGCAGTGGTCAACATAATTTATTCCAAAAGATTATTGTGTAGGCATTAAATTCGACTAAGTTTCTTCTTCTCAGACGGCATCTAACATGTCTGCTGAAGCATTAAAACTCCTTAACCAATTTTATTTTCCATTATTTTTGTTTGAAAAAAACTTCACAGGAATTTGTTTTAGTTTGTGGAGCTTTTTTTTTCTTTGGTATTTTCATGATATTGAAATTTTAGAGGCTATATATCTAAAATGTCAAAGCATCTTATAGTGTGTGTGGATAAGCAATTGTAAATGTGATTTTGACTAGTGATTTATGTTTCAAAACATTTATTTACAGAGTAAAAGTTTAGTAAAGCTTAATATAAAATTTTAAAATACATTCTCTCTTTTTGGGTCAACTGCGGTTTTAAATGCAACTGATATTTACTCATTGCAATCAAACATTGCAAAAATTTACGAAAAGACAGTTATCCCATGCAGAAACGCTCTCCCAAATACACTGTTACTCAATTCGGTCAGTAACAAATAAATGGATATCTAGATGATAGGCGATGCAATGATGTAACGAAGTGATTAAAAAAAATTGTGATGCGAAAAGTAAACATCTCTACAGTTCCATCACCATCCCCGCTGGCAACTCCTTTTCAAGCTCTTTATTATGGGGAATTAAAAAAACCCAATCAAAATTTGGGGTGAAAAGCGGGGTGGACCGATACCCTTCGTCGTGTTTGGGTTTGCTTTAGTAAAAACATAATGAACATCATAGGATATCGTGCCTAAAAGAATAAAATTTAATTCTGAATCACTAAGCCCTATTATGTTCTTCACAAAAACTAATTTCTAAATTCTAATGCATGTTTGCAATATTGTAATGCATTAATACAAGCACACTATAAATCCTATTAACTGGAACCAGTTAAGTTCTTTTTTTAACAAAATTAAAACAATTTCGTAAAAAAAAAGAATTAAAAAAAAGGCTAGATTCAGTTTTAGGGAACCATATTTCTAGAGCAACATGGTTCGGTTCAGTTTTCTAAACTGAATCCATCCATGCCCAGCCCTATTACTGTGGATTTTGTTGTCTCTGTTGGGAGAAATTGGGATGATTCTGTTGTGCGTTCGGAAGGGTCACCATGCCAGATTGTAGATTCTGTGCATTTGATGCCATGCTACCAAACGCTTGTGAACCATGTTGCTGCTGTTGTATGGGCATCATACCACCAGGATTGCCACTTCCCATGTTAAATACTGCAAGGTAAACCCCCCAGTGATGATTCAGTAACGAGTCATACACACAGAGAACATAGCACACAGAACATAGAATAAATAATACTCCAGGTTGCATCACAAACCTTTCAAGAAGTGCAGACAAAACAAATCAGGTTAATGAAATCATAGAATTAAAGATATCGAGGAATAAAATTCATACTTTGATCACTCATCATTTGGGAAGCATGACTTCGCTGAGGGTTGTTTCCAGATAACCCGAACTGACAAAACAAATGCAGAGCAAGTTTGAATTTGTTATCCTCATGATTTACGGTTAACCAAAAGCAAGCCAACACAACTATTCATTCTATACAGACGATGAAGAACAAAATAAATGCATGATAGAAATTATTTTGCAAGAGAAAACAGTCAACTTAAAAGTGCGTGCCAGGGAAGACCAGCTGATCCTTATGCAAATGACAGATGTCATAAGGAAAATTATTTGCCATAAGATTTCAAAAGATAAAAGACAATAAAAATTTCAAAAATGGAAATATCAATTTCATAAATTTGTAAATTAGAACAACCAACAAAAAGTCACTAATCAGTTTCTATTTTAACTGATTGGATGTAGTGAGAACCTTGAATCATCAGGAAGTATAATGTGCATGGAGTTAGTCAAACAAAACAATGACTAAACTCTACTAAGTCAAAAAGTTCAAAAGCATTCCCAGAACACTATATATAGATCATTCACCACGAAGTCCTTTGACTTCTCTTCTTTGTTTCATTCTAATCCCACAAAATTTATACTTCAATTAAACCAATTAGACCTATTAGGAATACACAGTAGGCAGGGGAGTCATCAAAGACAAACCTGCACCCGTGGTAGAAGAGACTGTGAAGGTATTGTAGCTGAAATGTTTGGAATCTGATATTATGAAGCAAAAATCATCATAGAAGTAATTAAGCACATTAACAATAAGGGCAGACAAAGAGACACAGCAAAAGCACATCATCAAAGATCCAGAAAAACAATCTTTTTAAACAGCATGAGCAGCAGAGCATGACAAGAAATCTCATCCCAAAACATATAAAACACATCCAGGAATACATTGCAATATATGATCTCAAGAGAGCTGTACTATGTACACATTTCAGAAGGCTCCATTTCCATTAATATAAACAATGATTTTCACCCGCTCAAATTTTCAAGCCATAACGTTTTGGATGAATATAAGCCATTCTGCACCACCAATTGTAATTTCATTTTCCACCGAAGAAGCCATAAAAAATCCCTCTGGCTGAGGTACACTCCAGCACTACGGAAAAGAGCACAAACTGCTCCGTAACATCTTGTAATAGGACAATTCAATATGGTTAGCTGTTTTCCATGTAGTTAACAATAGCATTATGTATTTGTCACACCACAAATATAAAAGACATATAGCCTCTTTGCAAAATAACTAAAATGGTTTATAATGCTTGAGTGTAAAAGCTTTTGAAAAAAACCTAGTCTATAAACTGGAAGAAATGCAGTGAGTTCAAATAACTACAAGCCCTTAACAGAACAAATATACACAAGTATGATTACTTTACTCCCACCAAAGAGAAGGTTTGCAAGAAATGAAAACAAAAATTACTGTCAAACACATAGAAAACAGACAAACAATGGAGATGCTAATGAAAATTACTGCAGAAAGGCAAAAAACACAACTAAAACAATGACTTCAAAAAATTGTCTTCTTTCAAATAAGTTTCTTTCATCCTTTTAATTTATTAAATTACTTGTGGGGTTGGCTTTCCCTCTAAAGAGGTACTGAGGAGGATAGGAGGAAAGCAATTATAGCACTAACAGATTGTCCAAGTAATTCAAGAAATTGGCCATTACTTCCTCCTGCAGTTAGCTGTTCATGATATATATAGTCATAGTTAAACAATCTGTTATTCAGAAAACTTATATTACATGACTATCATACCATTTGGGTATTAGGTGTAGTTTGAGCAGCACTGAATAATGCACTGTTAGCAGGACCAGAAAACTGGCTTAATCGAGTCATCTGATTTCCTTGATTGAGTTGGCCTTGACCAATGTTATGCTGAACATGTCCAGAAGGCAGCTGCCTACCCTGAAATTGCTGATGCCCAAGTGGTTGAGAAAACTGCATCTGATGTTGTCCATGCAACTGAGGACAAAAGCCAGGCTTGTTACTGCCAAGAAAGAGAGGAGAAAGATACAAGAAATAGGACTAATTTAATTTCTATTTGGCCACTAATGTGTTCTTGCGTGTATTTGTGGTAGTTAAACTTTCCAAACAGGACGTCCTTGAGTTCTTTTCTTTTTTTAATTGATAACTAAAAATTTACTAGGGTCCTGAAGCAAGCAGGCAAGTACATGCGTGTGCACATCCACACACACACCGAAGAGGGAACAATTTACACCAATTTAAGACTTCACATTATTATACTATTCATAACTTCATATACAATATAATTTCTATTGATTCAACTATTTAATTATAACTATCCGTTAACTTGATTATTTGTATTAAATATTATAAAAATTGAATATGAATTTGTTTGATGGACAAGATAGAATAAGAAAAGATATGAGAATTGGATCAGACGTTTGATGCATACTAGGATAACAAAATAAATGGCATTATGCTATCTTATCCTTTCTATTCCGAGTTTCCCACATAATAAAATTTACTCTAGAGAGGTGGATAGAAAAAACCTATAGGATACACTTTGAACAAGGATTCTGAGTAAAGAACTATTTTAATTGTGGTTTTAATGTGAACAAACATTTTGAATAAGATCTAAAACATATTATATTTAAGAATGTTCGACAATGACAAGATTCAAAGTCTAAATGGCGGAAATCATCTAACTAAGCAGAGGAGTAAACTTAGAAAATAAGTATAATATGTTCAAAAAGTTTATTTAAGCATCAATAGACTCAATTCAAAACCCATTCATTAGAAGACCCGTCAAGATGATATGAAAGATGGAGCAAAGTCATTATAAAAAGAATCTTCTAAAGTTTAAGATGGTCAAAACAAGTCACCAACCATCCGCTAAATGCTTTATATGGATGAAAGAAATCCTCTAAAAATTTTGAGGTAGATTCAAGGGGGAAATTTGGATCATCAAAAGACTACTATTTTACTCAAACAATTCATTGAGAAAGACTCAAGCATCAAAAGCTTGCATGTATTATCAAGCAACTCAAATTGCTGCAAAAAGTCTTAGACAAGAAATAAATGTTTTTTCGGATTTTCATGATATTAAATGCTTTCATTTTCATTTAGTTTATAATTTTTATTCATTAGTGGGAGCATGTTCACTTTTTTAAATAATGGAACCGATTACAGTTGTTAGAGTTGAAAATTCCCATTTTTATGTATTGCAAATCAGTGCAATATTGTACGTTTAAGACTGAAGTAATATAACATTCGAAAGCCTCAAGCCTCAAGACAGTTACAGAAACTTTTGAATTTAATGCCCAAAGGCAAATTTTGACTCCTTTGATATGCCGATATGTGTAATCTTGCTTCTTAAAATGAACTTGACCATTCAGTCAATCCAAGGCAGGTTCATGTGATTTAACTTGTTCGTTACTGGTTTAAACTAGTACTGAACCATGGAAGGTTCTCAATTCACTGGTTTTGAAGTCATCACTAGACCAGCCAAAGGACCAATTCCTTGTTGAACTGGTCTGGCTTTCAAAATTATTGTTTTCTCCTTCAATAGGACAAAAATTTATTTACAATCAATTTTTTAACACATGCTCAAGAGGGTAACTAGTCCACAAAATGATTATTAGAATATACTCTAACTAGTAACTAGTCTTTAAGGTTAGCTCAAGGATGTTTCACTTAATGCAAAATGCGTAGTTTGAAATTTTTACCTGTCCCAGCCCAATTGCAGATTGCCTGAATTGCTGCTGAGCAAGAAGTTGCTGCTGCTGCTGTTGAGGTAACTGCATCAGTTTCTGCCGTTGCTGCTGCTGTGCTGATGGCTGCTGCTGCTGCTGTTGTGGAGTTTGTTGCTGAGGGGATGGTGTATTCATCATGTTTGTAGAAGACCTAGGTGAATTGGCATATGGGATAGGTGAAGCTGTTGTATTGTCAAAAGAAGCGGTGCTGGTTGCAGCAGAAGGAGATGCTGCAGATCTTCCCAAAAGTTGTGATCCTGAGGTCTATAGCAGTAATATTTGGTGAGAACTGAGAAGTTAAAAAATTACTAGAGAAATCGATATTATTCAAAATTTCAAACCACCCAACGAAGTAACTAGTTTTCAACAAAGCCTAATATCCTTCAACCAACTAACGATGAGGTTGGTTTCACAATATTAAAAAACCAAAAGTGAAAAGGATAATCGAATATCCAGATATTAAACCATCGTGGAAATGTCAATGGCCAACCTGTAACAATGAATTCTGGCCAGCCATGCTGTTTGAAGACTGCGGGGTATTCTTCATATACATACCTGAAAGTAATACATATAAAATGTCACTTAGTGGCAGAATGATAAAATCCAGAGGTAATATCCACAATATTTTTTAAATGAACAGTTAAGAGTGATGAATTGTTACCAGATCCATCAGGAAAAGACTGTGCAGCCTCGTTGACAGCAAGTGCATCTGCCAAATGCAGTGGAAGTGCAGGAGTAATCTGCCTCTGGTCTGCGGGTATCCTTAATCCATCGCCAGCATTGACAGCAGCACGGAGTATATTTTCTTGTTCTTGAATTTTGGCAGCCTGGCCCTTGTCCAAAGTGGGGGCAATGGTTGGGCCTTGACGTGTTCCGAAGCAATAGGCTTTGCGAGTGTCAGCCAAGACCTTCTCAGCACCTTCACAGGCAGCTGCAATCATATCAATTCTAGCCTTCAACTTGTCGAGTTGAGTTGCGATTGGAAGGTTTTGCATCCCCTGAAGCAGTTGATCTCTCTTAGAGCAGTCGTCCATCTCCATTTCGGGGAGTAGTTTTGAGGAAAGCATAACAGGAAGTACTGCAATCATGAATTGAATTGAATTGAACTGAACTGAACTGAATTGAGAAAAAATGAAAGACGAACTAACTCACTGGTGGCATTATCGGCATTAACGTTCTTGGGATGGACAAGGAATGCCTTGGAGACCTTCTTCATTTCGTCGACGATGTTGAAAAGCTCAAGGTTGACCATGGAATACTGGCCGAGAATGTCTTGCCATTTGGGAGTGGTGTTGGTGCGAGCGTAGGCATCGAAATCTTCCAGAATACGAGAGATGGCTTTGAAGAGGCTAATAGCACGGGTCTTCACTTGTTCCAGATTTAGCTGCTGCTGCACTGCCTGGTTCAGCCGCTCTTGTGACTGTGCCTGCGATTGTGCCTGTGCCTGTGCCTGTCCCTGTCCCTCCATTGCTATTGCTTCAATCTCTTCGCATCCACCCCCTCCCTTCTTAACCTCAACTCCTCTCTTAGCACTTTTTTTTTTAATAGCTTTTCTTTTCTAAATTAAAGATATCAAATTTTCAAACAAAATTCAAGTTAAATGAGACTTTAATGATTAAAAAAATTGTTTTCGTTAAAAATAAAAATTTATTTTTTAATATTATACACATACGCACACGTCAAAAATTCATATTTCTTTTCTGAAAAATTTCATTTATTAATTATTTTACATTCGAAATTACGATATGAACTATAATTAAAAATATGTTTATATTTTAGACATGAATTTTAAGAAGATTTAGTTTAACTGTTCATTGCAATTTCAATATATTTATGTGTTTGTCGTGCCTTGATTTTTTTTTTTTGGAGGAGTTTTTTTTTTATCATTGCTGTGAGGAGGGAGAGTAAAATACTAAATTAATAATGAAATTACAATCAATCTTTCATGAATAGGATCTATATAAAACATACGTATATATCAACGGATCGCGACATCTTGATAAAATAAAATTGGAACTCGTCAATATATCTCTCAAAATATATATAAAGAAAATAAAACATGTGTCATTTTAATGTGAAGACAGATCAATTCGATTCTTACAAGACACTTATTAATCATTTTATTGCAAAATTCGATGTATTGAGGCCAACTTGGTTCATAACGTGAGGAACAAATTAATGGATAGTCAACAAATTCTAAAATTAAATTAACTAGTACGATAGTAATACTATAGATCGTTTCGATTAATGATGCAATTTTTAAGGACTAAATCTATGTTCTACTCGGAATAAAAAGTTCTTTGTTAAAGCATATATATATGGCAGTAGAATCTCCTCAAATGAGACGAAGTTGCAAAATTAGACTACTAAGTTTGAGCGAAGAACCCTCAATTCAATAATTCAAAATCACATTTCGACCTATTAATAGTTTTGATCATCAAATTAATTTTGTAAAAAAAATTATTTAATCATGCTCTAAAAAAATTAGAAATGTTAATATAATAATCTTTAACTTTACTATAAAGAACAAATATAATAGAAAATTTATTGAAAACCTAATTTAGTTATAACCCTTTGGAAAAATAATTGAAAGACTAATTCAATGATTAAATTTTTTTTAAGATGAAAAATAGATCGAAATTTTTAAAAGAATAATGTACCACGCATGCAATTATTTGGAAATAAAATAAAATTTTTCTATCAAAAGGTAAAATTATACGCAAAGACACTTAATAAGAACTTAACATACTTGCTAGTGTAATGTCTCACGAGTAGTGGTTGCAATTAGTATTTTAGTTCCTTTTGCAAGGAACTTAACATAACAATCAATGTTCAATTGGTATTCAATTGATTATATTTCCTTATTGTCTCGCAAGATTGAGAGTGGAGCACTGTCGTGGGTTAGGTAGCTTCCGAAAACTCCCTTGTGATTTGGCATATGGGCAATAAACATGATTTCCGTTAAAAACATAAAATAGCAGCGAGTTATTTGCGTGATTTCCATTGAAAGAACGGGCTTACATTACAACAGCAGAAGAAAAAAGAAAATAAAGGAGGACATTATTGATATACATTGATTTGAATTTAGGAGGACTCTAATGTAGGACTGGGATGATAGTGGGACGAACATAAAGAACTGTACAATGTGGTAGGCAGGCACATCATGTAATTTACAAATCCTTGTCTGCAAAAGTGAGTAGGCGAAGCAGCATTAACAGAAGCATAAGATAAATCTGAAGTTGCTTAGCGAAGGAGGTGAAGTGTGAAATGAAATATTACCGATGTATTTATTTGAATTCATCTTGGTCGTCAGGTTGGTCTTGAGGATGGGAATCAGAATCGAGGGGTTGAGGAGCAGCAGCGCCTGAAATGAAGTAGAATGAGGGGGATTCTGAGATGGAGAGAAAGAGGGAGTGTGAGTTCTCACTTCTTACCATGGATGAAATAGGAGGAAGAAGGCCATGCAGGAAGGTGAGGAGTGATGGGATTGGGAGAGGGAGAGGCCAAGTGGTGGAGCAATAGGGCGAGAGCGTTGGAGGGTTGGGGTGGGACCCAGTACGAGGCACCCGGGAGGAAGGGCAACCAATCGGGCGCAGATCGCCGAACCATTATGCACTGAACCGCATCCTCCAGCTTCCTTACAAGGGGATCCGAACTCGACGACGATTGGCATCTGCGATTCAGCATCTGACACCGCGGAGAGACACTTAGGGTTAGGGCTATGGATCTTATTCTTGCCATAGATGTGTATGGATTTGGGATTTGGGATTTGGGAGAGTCAGACACAGTCACCCATGGCTTATAAACAAATAAATATAGAAAAGAAAATGTGAGGACCCCACCGCCTACTCCGCGTTGGGCCTCTACACTCCGTGGATTGGGCTTGGAAGGTCCAAACATTCAAAATAGGAAAAAAAGAGTCCAAGGGATTGTTTTGTAACGTTGTTGGTAAGATATTCATCCATTCCTTCCTTCCTTCCTTCCTTCAAACTTGAATTTCGATTCGTCTGATCTAATCAATGAGATCAAAATTGGGGTTTGGTTGCACTTGCACTTGCAATTGCAGGTCTTTCTTTAATATTAAGGTAAGGTAAGTCCACTCTTATTTCAAATTGCATTCAATTAATTCAGTCAGTTCCAGCTCTCCCTCTTTTTTCTTCATTCATTAATCATTATAACATTATTTATGATCTACAAAGCCGATACGGATAGATCTTCTGCTTGTTGGATCTTGTCTACTTTTTATGGCTCTAATAATAATCGTAATCTACTCTCTCTCTTATGGAGTGATTGCGTTTGCGACTTGAAAATCGAAATGAGATATGCCGTTGTTGTGACTTGGAAGCCAGCCTTACCTTAGCAAGGGCAAGGGCTTGGGCTTGGGCTTAGGCTTAGGCTTAGGTATATGCATAGGCATAGGCAACTATATATGATAAAAGAACTTAAACTAACTTGTTACGATGCCACAGCCTTTGCAAATTTCTAATTTTATTGCTATTTCCTTTCCCTTTGTTTCTCATTAATTTGCAGGTTTCTTTCTTCTGTTGAAATGGTCTGTAGTAATTATACTTCTTCCAATGAATCTCATTGTTTAATCCTGATTATACATTTCCCGAAATGCAATTAGCGTCAAATGGTGACAAGGAAGAATGTTCAGAAAGCGAACCCATCTTGAACCAGCATCTTAATTTGCCACCCTCTGCCGAATCCTCCTTTTCCTGCGAAATTATTCCTGCCACTCCCAATGACGATGATTTACAGAATGTTCATGTTGATGAGACTTGTCATCTCGTAAATGCCGATCAGTCACAATGCAGGATATGCCTTGATATTGGAGGTCTATAGATCATCATAATTTCTGTTACTTGTATCCTTTGCCTGATGATTTCTCAATTTGAGATATTTGTGGGCTTATGACCTACTTGCAGCTCCTATGTATTTGAAACTCAGCCACTTACTAACCTTAAAATCAATTTTCAGGAGAAGATTTAATTGCCCCTTGCCATTGCAAAGGTACGCAAAAGTATGTCCACAGATCATGCCTCGATAATTGGAGATCCACCAAGGTAAACTTATTTTTCCTTGTTGGTGTTCCTTCTTCTTGACATAACAATACTAATATCTGATTCAAATGCAGTAGAACTATCTATTTGCTATTATAGATCTAGTTTTTATGTTCTTTTCACTGTCGTGTGAAGGTCTACAGTATATCATCGTTCATCAATGCTTATTTACTGACTTTTCATTTCTTCTTGTTGTATTAGGAGGGCTTTGCTTTTTCTCACTGTACAGAGTGCAGAGCTGTCTTCATATTGCGTGCAAATGTCCCACCAGATCGGTGGTGGTTGAGATTAAAATTTCAGTTCCTTGTTGCTAGGGATCATGCTTTCATTTTCATAATTGTTCAACTGGTATGGAGTTAATTATCTCATTTATGTATTGTGAAATTGGTACTCACATCAATGACATTACTTTTGCCCTCTCTTTCCCTTTTTGTTTTATGTTGGTTGACATGAACAATCCTATTTGTATTCATGATTCCCCTGTGTAATGTTTGAGTCTGTTATTGATATTGCTGCCATATCCCCTAGGATTCTGGATAACTTCATATATTTGAAGATGCACTGTGCAACAAGTTGTGCTGATTCTTGGAAGAAATCTCAATTGATAGTTCTTGTCTCTGATGTAACAAATTATTTTGGGGAAACTCACTTCAATATTCTCTTGATTGGTAGTACCGTAGTAGTGTTGTAAAGAAAGAAACAACCATAGGAAATAGAATATTATTAGCATGTCTAGTTTCTTCCAGAAAGTTACACTGATAAATAAGTTTTGGTTGGGACAGCCAAAGAGAAATTAAATGATTGAAGGGGATGAGTTCATCTTTAACCTTTGAAAAAATTAAGTGTAGAATTATTTTTGGCACAGTGTGCAGCCAGGGGGTGTGGGGCACTCAAAACCCAAAAAGCGCTCTGCCCCTGCTCCCTGATTTGAAGTAATAGCAAATTAGCAACCTTAGTTCTTATCCATACTATGGCTGTAAATGGCATATTTTGTTAAAGCTTAAAATTGTAGCCTAACAAGGGCCTGCAGTTTATTTTAGTTCCAAAGGAATAAAAGTTTGACAAACAAGTGACTAAAGTATCTTATAATCTCAGTAACATAATAATTCTTCTTTATGACAGCCTTCACAGAAACTGAGACCTGGTTGGTTACTTTGGCTGAAGTGTCATTATAGTAGAGAAAGTGGATGTTGATTCTAATGTTAAATATCCCATTCCACATAATCAAAACCAAACAGCATGGGGTGCAGGTGTAAAAGAAAGCCATGAAACATAATTTAGTTCTCAAGTTTGATGGTTGAAGTTGATTTGATATACTTTGAGGGTCCATTGCCACCCAAGAATATTATTTGATGGGATAACTATTACTATGTATTATAAATTTGTTAAAATTACATACTTGAAAAGATAGTCTGTTAAGTTCTCTCCCTCTTCTATTTTTTACAGGTTGTTGCTTTCTTGGGAGTGCTTGTGTACAGATTTTATGGCGATGAACTGAGAGAAATGTTTGGTTATGAAGAACATCCATATGGATTTTATACAATGGCTGGTACACTCATTGTTTCCCCTCAAGAAATTTCATGGGCAATGTTTGCCACTTTTTATTTCACTTGTGACTATTTCATATTAGGATGTTATAGTTTGCCAATTAGCTGGTAAACTCATTGGTTTATATGTAAGCTGGTATACTATCTAAATCTACTCACTTTATTATATGTGATGACAACTTCGTTATATTTATTTCTTTTGCAGTCCTAGCCATTGTTTTGGTGGGTTTGCTCTATGGCTTCTTCATAGCAATAATATGTGGCCAAAGAATTAATGAACGCCACTACCATGTTCTTGCCAAACAAGAATTGACTAAGGTCTGATATTTAATTTATGAATTTATATCAATTTGACTTACAATCTCCAGAAAACCAACGCGTGTTATGTAAAACTAGTAATATGATTGTTATTAAACAGGTCTTTTGGTCTTAACATATGAACATTTTTGGGAAAAAATAGCATTTAAATTTACGATCTTGTATATCATATAAGGAATATCAATTTATCTTTTTATAAAATTTTGTACGCATTAAACTCTTGACTTTGTTCTTTACCTTCAATTTCAGGAATATGTGGTAGAAGATCGAGAACATGTAAAGAATGTCCCTGAACTTGATCCCAGCCATGTGACAGAACTGAGGATGTTGGGCCTGTACTAGCTGGTATATCCATATCCCATTCTTTCTCTTCAAAATTTCTGTTCTTCGTTTTTGAAATGTTAAGTTTGAAACTGCCCGGTTTCATTCAACCCATATTGTCCTTATACGGAATTTTTGTAGCAATTGATGGAAGGTAAATATTGCATTGTTTTTGTTTTGCTTTCTAATTTCATAATCTAAAATGCCATGTTAGTCGTCAAAATCATCCTCACCTCAGCAATGCACCTCTATCAAATTATTTTTTCCATGGCTCCATTCTTTCACATTATGTGTGTGTGTGCATGTCCATCAAATTCCAATGTTCTTGATTCTTTGCTTACATTATTCTCTGTAATTCTTTTCATTGCGTCATTACTATGATAAAAGCACCTGAATCCTCTTCTAACTGCAGGAAGCATCTTACGCACAGTGAATTTGTTGCATTTGCAGCTTGTCTCCATGGCCCCTCACATTTGTACACGACTTTGGTCTGTTCAGGTGGATGTCCCGTTAATATTGCTGTTGGGGCACCAACTGCAAGTGGCACACCCACAAGGGCCTCGTTTGTTCCAATACCCTGTGTACTCTATTTTGATTCTTTTTTCTTTTTTTAATTATTGCTTTTACAGCAAACTTATGACAGATATATACTAATTCAACTAGCATATTACTCTTTGTACCAATGCTTTTTGGTGGAGTATAAAGGAAAAAAGTGCAGATCCTATAAACATGTAGCTGCTGCATGGAGATATTTGTAGTTGTAACTTACAAGCCCCTGATGTAACCCACAGTTCACCTTTATTTTGCATTTTTTCTTCATTTCATAAAATATATTATAATCGGATATAGATTTATCCTTTCCATGTTTTTTAACCTAATATTTGCTGGGGTTGTGTTTGCTTGTGTAGATCTAAACAGCTATATACAGTCTAGAATATGCTGCATGCGACATGGACAACTGTTATTGTGACGAACTGTATTATCATGGCATTTTTTCTTCTATAGAAATTGTTATTGAGGGATATAAAAAACGTTGGAAAACATTTCATATTCGGAAAATGTGCCTATATCAGTATCTTTTTTTTTTTGGCTTATCATAAAATGAATCCTACTTGATTCGAAAAATATGTTACCGTCCGAGTGGAATCAATACTTACAATAGTCCGTATAAAAATTCATTTTTATAGTTCGGGTGTACGTCCAAAAAAGAAAATAGTCCGGGTGATGTGTGCCGAATATTTTGCTTTTTATTATTATTATTATTAAAACCTGAATTCAAGTAATATTACATGTTTCATGGAATCTTTTGACATTATTGGCAACATAGAATGACAATGTATAAAATAAATATAAATATTCCCACAGCAAGAGAACACCCGAAGAGCTATTTTCATATACACCTTTTGGTAATTCCTTCCAAAATTTTCCAATTATGGTCAAACAGCCAGCTTTCTGCATACTTCTTATTTGTTTGCTAAAAACGTTTCACATCCCCTCTTAATTGTAGTTCCTACACAAGGTCCACATTCCATACTTCCAAATGAATGTTCCTGATATGAACTCACCGTGGGGAGAACGAATCCAATTGCGAAATAGTAAACTACGCATAGCAAACAATGTGCATAATCTGGTTCCTTCCCAGGCATTAGACTTCCGAATGGCCAAAAAAACAACGAAAAGTATTTAATGGCACAACTCTAACAAAATTCACATGATAGATAACGCTCACAATTAATTGTCTACTTGATTCAAAATTAAGCAAAACTTAATAATGAATTTTTTAACATGTGTAACTTTACAAATACATGGAGAATTAATAAGTATAGAACAAATAGGACCTGAAAGCAGCTAATCCTACTGAGCACCACAACCAACTTCATAAAACCACATCCATTAGAAAGAATTAACTCCTTAGGAATAATAAACGAATAAGAATTTTCATTAGCTATACAAAAACTACGAGTTTGAGAGAGGGAAAATGAAAATCACCGACGTCAGTTGTAGATTCATCACACTTACCAATAACACTTAGGCTTACAAAATACAAACAACTTCAACCACCATTTTTTTGGGGGGGAATGTGATAAGAAAATACTTCTTTAAAGAAGAATACCCAAGAGTTTTCTGGAGCGCGTAACTACACTGGAATGACATCAATCTTTGATGTGTCCTCACATATCAAAATAATACCCTCAAGGCTAGCTGGAAATATACATTTAGCCCATTGGCATCCGGTAGTCAAAGGCTCAGGGGGAGGGACAATCATAAGCACATTCTCATTTCTTTGAACAACTCCCATTACACTGACTGTGCTACCTTCTTTGATGTACCTACAAAAAGATCAATGGCAGTTACATGAGAATATCCTACCCACCCAGGGTTATCCCAACTTTCTTATTTTGATGCTTAAACACTAAAGATCTTGCCATCATCATCATTAGTACCATGATGCATAGCATGAATTATGCAGACCCTAATCAGATAACGAAAATAAGTTACTGCACTATTGGAAAGGATTACTTTTAACGGTTTTATTTACACCAATGTATATAACCTGGATAATTTGGGCTCTTATAGAGGATGAAGTACTTTACCCTTCTTTTAATCGCATTATTCTATCATCACTTGAAAGGTTTCGCTCTCGCAACCATCGAAGAAACTCTGGTGACATGTCTTTATTATCAGGATTAACATCTATTACAATAGAATCGTCAACATAAGGAGTCACCCTTGCACCATAGCCTGTTTTGACCAATGCTCTCAATCCAGATTGGAAATCAGAGATGTAGAAATCCACCACATGTCTCTACATTAAATAAATGTTAAGTAAAATATTAACATATTGAAGATATAATAGATAGGAGTAGGACAGCAAAATCCCCAAAATACATGTCTGGTCCACACAAGAAAACAGTTAAAAGAAGGTGATTAAAAAAAAAAACTTCCCAACACAGAGAGACAACACTCATATTACATCAGGCATAAAGATATACTTTGCAACAGAAAAAGAATACCCATATAATGAATAGTAGATAAAAAAAAGTCTTCAGAGCAAGAACCCCTAGCCCAAACAAATTAATCAATCAAAAGCAAGAAAAGAAATATTTGTTGAAAAGCTTGTGTGGAAAGTTAAGAGAAATAATAATAATAATAATAATAATAACAATAACAATAACAATAATAGTAATAATAACTTCCCTTTTAACAGCGTGAAGATTTATGGCATAAGAAGCTCCTAGAAACCAAACATAGCACTGTACATAGTCCATCCTGAGAGTATTTCTAATTTTCTATTACGATGTAATAGTACATATAAAGGTAAATAATAGGACAGTGGAGAGATTATAAAATTAGTAAAATACGTCAACAGAATAGATTTGACCATAGGAAGGAAAAGATGAAAATCTGCTCACATAAGCAAAGTTCAGAATGAACAATATCTAATTAATCTCCACAGCCAATGTATATATTAAGAATCTTCAAAAGTAATCTCTAATAAAACTGAAAAGAGAAGATTTAACATATTATTGCAATTACCTCAGCTGCTCTGAGTCCCCATGTAAAACGGCGATGTTTTGGGTTGGCTTCTTTTGAATCCCACCCTCGATATTCAAACAAGCTTGTAGATGTATATACACATCTAGGAACTTGTTGAAAGGAGGACTCCAGGGGAACATTACCACAGGTAACCACCTTCAAAGCAAAGTATGAACCATTGGAAATACACATCTCATGCTACAACAGCATACTTCATTCATTCAAGCACATATATAACAACATAAACAACAGCCAGAATGGCAAAATTACAAATAAGAGGCATGCACAAGCCATTCAATTCAAACCCATTGATATCCATTACATAATAATCAGTAACATATCCACAAAGCCAAGGGTGATTAGTTATGCATGCATTTATGCTTTTTGCATGTTTGTAAGGTTAATTAAGGATATACATGCATTTATCAATATTAGCATACATACCCCAGAAACCTTCACAAATTGCCCATTCTTGGCAGTTCTAAGCTCAGCATCAGGATAACGAGAAATGAACCCAACAATGGCTGTCCTCCCACAACAACTATTCCAAGTGAATAGTGCAGCAACAGCACCAAAAAGAACTACCACAACAACAAGGAGAATGGCATTGTGGACGGCTCCAAGAATAAAAGCACCAGCAATGAATCCCATAATAAAAATCAGAATCACAGACCACAATATGGGCTTTGGGAAGTTCCTCCTGAAGGAATATTCATCATCTAGGTTAAGAGTGGTCACGGCTGGATTGTGAGCTATAGAGGAATTGTGTGATTTCATTGATCCTGTAGAGTCTAATGGACCAGACACCTTCCTTGGAGCCCCAGATGAATTTAGTGGACCAGATGTAATAAGACCAGTTGTAGGAAGAACAGGTGGAATTGGACCAGAGTTTTGGCGTGTAACTCCGCCAGATTGAGGGCCAGATGACTTCTTCACTGGTTCCCCATGTTTGTTCAGCGGGCCAGAGTTGGTCTTCTTCATGGAGACTGAAGCAGACATGCCTCCAGAAGAAATGTTTCCTGAAGTGGTATAAATAGAACGAGCTGCTGTATTTGGCAAGATAGGCCCAGAATGTGAAGCAGCACCGGCAAATGATCCAGTCCGTGAAGGAGCATTGTTTAGCTGACCAGATTTTCTTGATTTAGAATCCATGGGGATATCAAACATTTTCCCTAGTTCTCCTGATTTCTTGATGTCACCGCCAGTGTAAGGCATGGCAACTGAGCTCATTGCTGGAGTTCTTTCTTTCGGCTGTTCGGGCCGGCCTGATACATACAGGCCATTGCTGAGCTGATGAGATGGGAATCTTGAACCCATCAGGCTTCTTTAAAGCAGCCAAAAGAGGCAACCCAATATTAAACAATAGCCTGACGTGCTGAAGTAGTAATCAAAATATTACTGCGACAAAGTGAACAATTAAAAAAGAATTCTAAGCAGATACCTCAACATTCGTCCAGAGAGAAAGCATACAAAGTATCCAATTGCTTTTATTGTTTGAAATGCTTAAGAAGAAAAGCGAGCATAACCAGAGTCATTTTAAGAAATCAGATGAAAACTCGAAAGAATGGTGGGAGAAGCACAAAGAAGGAGTGAAGAAGATAGGAGAAATAAGAAGATTAGTGGGAAGCATACAACTTCAAATTAAATAAGAAGTAAGAAGCCAAGGTTGCACTGAAGTGTGCTAGTGAAGATTAGTGGCTTACGAAAGTAAAAACTAAATTCTGTGATTTGAAAACATCTATCTAAGTAACTAAATAATTCTGACAGCAGAGCAACTCTACTTGTACATAATAAAAAAGAAAAGATAGAAGATAATATGCAGTTAATGTTTTAGATATGAAACACAAGGTGAGCGTGAGTGTGAAACAGAAAAGGAGGAAAATGGAGGATGATGTTAGTGGATCTGAACAGAAGGATCTCTATCGCAAGATCCAAGCGTAACACAATAATGCTAATGCCGAATGCTACAACCCAAAATTAGAGAATGCATAAGTCACATTTCCATGATCTGTAGAGATGAAGGTGAGTGTGACTGTACCTCAAGAATCAAACAGAGAGAAAGAGAGTATCTCAGATACAGATCCCATCTTTCCTCCTTCTTCTTCTTTTTCCTCCAGTTTACTTCCCAGTTCTGACTCACTCCCTTCACCAATCTTCTCTTCTTCTTCTTCTTCTTCTTCTTCTTCTATTAAAATTAATAATAATAATGTAAAATAAAAAGCCTCTCTCTCTCTCTCGTCAACAACTGGGGGGTTAGGTTGGGTTGGGTTGGGTTATCTCGTCTCCTCTCATCAGCCGATGTAAATACCATATAACTATTTACCCAATGTTTTACCAGTAACTTTTAATGTTGCATTCTCATCTGTTTTTAAAACCTTAACATTTTTTTTTTATTTATACTTTTTTGCTATTATTTTGTATTAAAAATAAAACAAATATTATTTTACAAAATTTAATTAATAAATCACTTTTAAAATCTCGAAGAATAAAAACACATCATTCGTACGATTTTTAAAATTCATTTAAGAATTTATTACAAAATTGATCTTCATCCCTCGTTCCAAAAAGTAAAAACGCTGAATTGTTTAAATTATTTATTTTCATAAATATTTCATTTACCTTTTATCACAAAATTTTGTCTTATTGTCAACATTATTCCTTTTTTTCGGTACGATGTCATTTTACTGTGAAGCATACTTAATTGTAAAACTGAAAATAATTTTAAATTACAGTGACAACTTGTAATTTATAAAACAACCGGCGGTAAAAAATTTGTTCAATTCACTTACGGAAAATAAATTTTAATAACACAAAATGTGGTCATGATTTATTTTATCAAATATTTTGACTTAGTAAATAAATATGAAAAACACATTCATGATGGCCAACTTGAACACATTCGCTTAAATCATACGAAAAACACACCATGCACGACGTATGTGATATCCATCTGTATCCACACTCCTTAATTTGCATATGGATTTTAAAATTTATTTTATTTTTGCTCTCTAGACAGTCTTTATAATTAAATATAGTGCGAGCTAATGAGCAAATCAATTACGGTGTTTCAAATATGAAAATATAAATTTATATTATGACCGCTAGTATATTTAACTTGTAAAAAGTGAAAATATCAAAATTGATGTCTTCTTTGTTCAACTAAATTCTTAGGGGATGAAGATGGTTTCACATTTCAAGACGTCTCAGTGTGTAGCATTGTGACTTAGTATTGTTTTAATTGAAAATCTTAATTAAATTCTCAGGGTCAATTTTAAATAATTGCAAATAAAATTTATTGTAATTTTATATAATATTTGTAATAACAAAATAATACTTTTAAATATTTAAATTTAATTTTGAAAAGATCAATACAATCATTTTTAATTTCATTGCTTCTAAAAATAATAATATCTCATTTGAGCATGATTGTTTTGGGTGAATCCAATAGCAACATAGTATATGTTTGCTGCAATTATACTGTCGATGTGTGACTGCAAGCAAGTTTGCGTATCTTCAAAGGCACATCGTTTATTTTTATTGTTGGAGTGCAAAGGTTTATATGCTTCAAAGTAAAAGCGCAGATGCAAATTTTTCGTATTTTATGTGCGACTTGCCATTAAAATTATATTGGTCTATCTGCTTAGAAAATATCTTTAGGGATATTTGGTGCCCAATATATATTTTTAGTTCATGTCAATTATGTTTTTTAGAAAATATTTTTTTTCTTTAATTTTGTTTATGGTGAATGTTAAAAAATAAGTTTGATAGATCTTAAATCATTTTGAAGAATGTTATATGGTATTTTTTATATTTTATTTAATTTAAATGTTATCATTTTATTTTTACTCTCTATTAATTAATAGTTTTTATTTATAATTTTAAATAATTATATTTTAAGTAAAATATAATAATAAAGAAACTACTTCATAATAATAATAATAATGGTATTATGTGATATTGCCACACAAGTTCACCAACGTGAGTGGCGATGGTTGCAAAATTTTAATCCTAATGATTTTTAATAAACTTTAATGATAGTAGCAAGAGAAGTTTTGAATAGATAATAACAAAATAAAAAGATAAATATAATTTAGGTTTATATTTAATAATATTGAAGAATGATTTGTATTAAATAATTGGTTTTTACAGCAGATTTGAAATGGAATTTTCCATTGAATTTACCAACTACCTCAACCATAAATCCTATATTTGATCTTAACACATATGTATACATCTCAACGAAACTACTACATAGACTCGATTACAACCTTAATCAATGCTTTTTATATTAATTGACAATTCTGATATTCTTATTATGTATAATATAAGCGTTAAACATACTTTTATACTTAATCAACGTTACACATGACTACAAATTAACCTCAATTAACTATACCTATATATAAAATAAATCTTTTGACTTATATATTTATAAATTTAAGCATTAGAGTGTTTCTTATAAAAATTCTGTCTTTTAAAAATCATCAAAGCACTGTGAGTCAATTTGTTAAGAGGAATTTAGACTTTCCTTAATACACTGTATATATATGATTAAATAGTATAATAATTTTTTATCTGTATAAAAGTTTTAGTTTCTTATCCTTTATATAAAAAAAATATATTATGAAATTTAATTAGAAATTATGAATATCAATTTATTTAAAAATTATTAAAAAATAAACATTCTCATTATAAATTTTTTCGTACGAAACATTTCCTTGAATTAATAATTTTTAAAAATATATTTATTATCTTGTTTACTCATTTAACTAAATAAATAAACTTTTTAAAACTTCTTTATTTTATTTTTCGTCACTCGTCATTAAAGATATTTTTATTTTTTCTTTTGATTCTTACTTCAGTTATGTCATAAATCTTGCCTATAACACAAACACATGGTATACATGTATCGCAGTATCCTGTTTATTCTTGTTTCTAATTAACAAAGAAACTACAGTCTAAAGCATGCAGTGTTATTCTCTGAACATTATTCTTTATCTTCAATCTCATCATATTACATCATGCGTTACCTGTCCAGATAAGAGATGTACAAAACATGTTTCGGATAGCATCACAGTCGTAGGTCACCCCAAACTCATTTTTCAGCATGCAAAAAGGAACGCTAAGCAAGAGCTTGTGTTACACTCACGCCACAGGTATCAGCTTTATTAACTGTGGCCCAATTGCCAATGTAAAAGGTATTAAACTCCATAGTAAGAACAATAAACTTTACAAAAAGAGAGAATTTTTGTTTATTAATCTAAGAAAAAATATTCTTCATAAACTGAAATTTCTAAAATTCATTAATTTACCAAAGAATAAAAAAGTCTATTTATACAAGTATATTAACTAGAGTTAGCCAACGAGAGTTTGTTGTTGGGTTGACTATCCAGCGTGTATGTTAACATTCCCTCGCAAGCTGGCATATGTATATCAAGCATGCCAAGCTTGGAATGATGATTCTGAAACACTTTGGGAGATAAACCCTTAGTCAGAATGTCAGCTGTTTGAGAGGTAGAAAGAATATGTAACAAATGTATGAGGCCAGATTAAATTCTTTCTTGAACAACATGACAATCAATTTCGATATGCTTAGTTTGCTCATGGAAGACAGGGTTATTGGCAATGTGCATGGCTGATTTGTTGTCACAATACAGAAGAATATTACTGGAGTGATCAATAGAAAAATCTGTTAAAAGTAATTTGAGCCATTGAACTTCACAGCTAGCTTGAGTCATTTCTCTATATTC
Source organism: Abrus precatorius (assembly GCF_003935025.1). Taxonomy (NCBI): domain Eukaryota; kingdom Viridiplantae; phylum Streptophyta; class Magnoliopsida; order Fabales; family Fabaceae; genus Abrus; species Abrus precatorius. The sequence goes on along the minus strand of NW_020874303.1, from coordinate 30,385,577 downwards.
TGCCTCAGAAGAGGATCTAGACATAGTAGACTGCTTTTTACTCTTCCATGACACTAGAGATGATCGTAGGAAGAAGCAATAACCAGAAATCGATCTGTGGAAGTCAATACAAGCGCCCCAATCAAAATCACAAAAACCTTTGAGTTTAATGTCACTAGAGACTGGGAAGAAAAGACCTTCTCCAGGAGTACTTTTAATATATTTTAAGATTCTAACAACAGCTTAATGATGTGAATCAGTAGGACATGACAGGAATTGGCTTAGATGATTTACCGCAAAGCATATATCAGGCCTAGTGTGTATCAAGTAAAGTAATCTACCAATAAGCTTTCTGTATGAAGAAGGATCAGTCATAGGTGGGCCTGACTCTTTGTGAAGTTGTACATGAAATAATGCAATTCCTTTGTGTGATCTCGCAATCTCAAGGCCCAAGGAGTACTTCAATTGTCCTATATCCTTAATGCTAAATTCAGCATCCAACGAGTGCTTTAAATTGTTGATTTCAGTGAGATTATTTCCTGCCAAGATCAGGTCGTCTACATAAATGAGAATTGTTGTAAAACTGTCATCCACTTTCTTGGTGAATAATGAGTAATCAGCCTTGGATTGATTATATCCATGTTGCATAAAAAATGAGGTCAGTTTGGCATTCCATTGTCTGCTTGCCTGCTTCAAGCCATATATAGACTTTTGTAATTTGCAAACCAACTTAGACCCTGAGGTATGTAATCCAGGAGGAACATGCATGTATACTTCTTCATTTAGGTCCCCATGAAGAAATGTTGTATTTACATCTAATTGATGTAAATGTCAATGATTAGCAGATGCAAGTGCTAACAAAACTCTCACAGTAGTCATCTTCACAACTGGGCTGAAGGTCTCCAAATAGTTAATTCCTTCAATTTGAGTAAAGCCTTTGGCAACAAGCTTGGCTTTATGTCTCTCTACAGATCCATCTGCCTTATATTTCACTTTAAAAAGCCACTTGCAACCAACGACTTTTTTCTTGGTGGCAAAGAAGTAAGAATCCAGGTTTTGTTCTGCTCCAAAGCAGATAGTTCAGCCATGATGGCCTTTTTCCAACAGTCTTGGATGATGGCATCCTCATAATGTTCAAGTTCAGTGACTGCAGATAAGGCTACAGAAAATTGTTGTTGTGTAGGTGATAAATTTTCATAAGAAATAGAATTAGAAATAGGATACCTGACTTTGGAAGTGGTTGCTATTGCTATTGAAGTAAGAAGACTGCAATGGTAGTCTTGCAAATAAGATGGGGCTTTCCTTATTCTATTAAAATGTCTTATAGAGATTTCAGTTTCATTTTGGTGAATAGAAGAATTATTATTTTCAACAGAAGAACTTTCATTTTTAGTTTGTATAGTCTCAGAAACAATACTTTCATTATTAAAACTGCCACAAGTATCAGTGGTGTTACTAAGACTGTTATTGTCAAATTGAGTGAAATCAAACAAATAACTAGAATCATGATGAGCATGAGAAGTTTTAATATTGTTTTGAGTAGCAAAGTGTGCATTTTCAGTGAAAGGAAATTGATTTTCATAGAATTGACCATTTTTTGATATGTACAGTTTTGTGGATTTGGTATAAAAAAGAATGTAACCTTTAGTCCCTTGTTTAAATCCTAGGAAAACACTCTTCCTTGACCTTGGATCAAGTTTCTTTCTATTTGAAGTAAGTGTGCAAGCAAAGGCAAGGCAACCAAAAACTTTTAACTGAGAAATATCTGGTAGGTGATTATGTAAGAGTTCATAGGGAGATATATTGTTAAGATTGTTGGCAGGCTGTCTATTTATCAAGTGAACAGCATGAGCCACAGCAAAATTTCAGAAACATTTAGGAAGATTAGACTGAAATATAAGAGCCCTAGTTGTACCTTGAATGTGTTGATGTTTCCTCTCAACAATGCCATTTTGTTGAGGTGTTTCAACGCATGATGTTTGATGTAGAATCCCTTTGTTATTATAAAATTCTGGAAGCTTTATTTCAGGACCATTGTCAGACCTTATAGCTTTTAACTTCGAATGAAACTGAGTTTCAATCATGCTAACAAAGGATTTAATATGCATACTAGTTTCATATTTAAGTTTTATGAAATAAATCCAAGTAAATTTAGTTTTATGATCTACAATGGTAAGAAAGTATCTATGGCCTAGGGTAGAAGGTACAGAAATAGGACCCCATATGTCAATATGGATCAAGTCAAAAACATTTTCACAGATAGTGTTACTATTAGGGAAAGGGAGTTTCTTCTGCTTAGCAAAGTGATAGACCTCACAAGGTTCAGAAATTTTATTGCTATCAATATAGGCGAAATTTCTTTTCATTACAACAAGTTTTTCATGTGAAGGATGACACAATCTTAAATGCCACAGATTGTAATTATATTTCAAAAAATTGTTAACAACATGACACTTCTTAAAAACACTATGAATATAAGCATCATCAGCATTCATAGCATATAAACCATTCTTCAATTCAGCAACACCAATCATCTTCAAAGTATGCATGTCCTGTATCTGACAAGTAGATTTTGAAAAAATTAGTTTACAATCCATTGTATTTGTGAGCTTTGAAATGGATATCAGATTAAACTGAAATTCTGGTATATAAAGGATATCTGTAAGATAAAGGCTATTTGAAAGAAAGATAGTGCCTGATTTAGTGGCAGTCACTTCTCCACCATTTGGAAGTTTAACAAGAATGGGTCTAATCTGTTTAAATGTTTGAAATGCAGAAATAGAGTAGCAAACATGATCTGTTGCTCCAGAATCAAGTATCCAATAAAGGGCTTTACTGGAGCAATTTAAAATAAATGAAATACCTGCACTGTGTGAATGAGGATTTTTAACAGAAATTTGGTTTACACTATGAGGATGTGAGATATTAGCCTGTTGAAGAAGTGTCAGTAGGGCTTTATGCTGCTCAGGAGTAAAACTCGAACTAGAATCTTCTTGTTGTTGTATGTTTTAGTCCACATTCTCCTCATGTTGGTGATCATTGGAGGTAGTGCAATTGTTAATGGAACTAGTATTCTTGTAATTAGGAGGGAATCCATGTTTCTTGAAACAAGTATCAACAGTGATTGCAAAAAGAACACTGTTTGGGATTGGAATTTCTTCCACCATAGCCTCTTCCTGGATTAAAACTTCTCTGACCCCTCCCTCGAGATCTCCCTCTTCCTCCATTGTACTGAAACTGATTATCAATAGTACTAGCAAGAACTTTAGATTCTTCAAGAAAATTTTCCATTTGTCTTTCTTGTTGAATCAACAAAGAGAATACCCTATTGATGTTGGGTAAAGGATCCATGAGCATAATTTGAGATCTTATGAAACTGCATTGTTCATTTAAGCCTCTCAAGAAACAGATAACATGATCATTATCTCTATATGACTTATCAGTATGTATCAATTGGCAATTGCATCGATTAGCACAGGAACATGATGGTATGGGCCTGAAATTGTCAAGTTCTTGCCATAATCCCTTCAAATGAGTGAAATAGGTGGTAATAGATTGATTACCTTGCTTGAATGTATAAGTCTCTTCCTGAATTTGAGCAATTTGAAAAATGTCTCCTTGGTAGTACCTCTCCTTCAAATCTTCCCATATTTCTATAGCTGTTTCCATCCACATTATACTCATAACAATTTCTGGTTCTGCAGATTGATTCAACCAAGATACAACCAACGTGTTGCAGCGATCCCAATTATGATAGTTAGGATCATTGTTCTCTGGCTTAGGAAGACTTCCATCAACAAATGCTAATTTATTCTTCGACTTGAGCACCATGGTTATTGCACGTGACCAAGAATGATAACTTTCTCCTCTCAACTTCACTGGAACAATGTAATTTGGAGTATTTTCAGAAAGATGAAAATAATACGGGCTTGAAGGATCCAAGATAGGGTTTCTGCCATTGTTGGCCACGACAATCAAGACGATGAAGAAGAATTCTGATAACAGAGAACAAATGATGAAGGAATCAGAGTGCGAAGCGGTAGCAGAGCCCCTAGGAAAGGGGCTCTGATACCATATAAAAGGTATTAAACTCCGTAGTATGAAAGAGGAAAGAACAACAAACTATGCGACAAGAAAGGATTTTTGTTTATTAATATGAGAAGAAATATTCTTCAGAAATTGAAATTTTTAAAATTCATTAATTTACCAAAGAATAGAAAAACCTATTTATACAAGTATATTAACTAGAGTTAGCCAACGAGAGTTTGTTGTTGAGTTGACTATCCAGCGTGTATGTTAACAACCAACAAGTATTTGTATTTGTTGTGAACTGTTACATGAGTTACAATTTTTAAGTGTCAGTTAAAAACGTCTTTAATTAACAACGATAAAAATCAATTGTTACTAATAAATACGAAAATAATAATGATTTATGTATTATTGTTTAATAGTTTTTTAGTTTCTAAAAATAAAATAATAATTATAAATTTAAAGTATGAAATAATTTACATGTTTATTGTGTTTAACTAACATTTCAAGCCCCTAATTTTATTTAATTAATATGTCAATGTTTAGCTATGATTTCTAATCCTACTTATCCTGTTTATTTAAATAATTTAATATTTGATTCCAGAATATGATTATCTTTTATATAATAATTCATACATAAATAATATAAAATTAATCTACTGGAGTTCTTACATGATGTTTTTAAAAATCCTTTCAATTTAATTTATTCACTTAATTTTCCTTCGTCAACTTTTTAGTTATTTATGTTCATGTTGTTTTTAAATTTTTTCACACATTTAAAGTTTTTGTAAGTAACTTTTTTCAAAATTTTAAAAAAATAATAATTAAAAGCATGTTAAAATGAATAAATTATAAAAACATTTCACTTAAAAATTAATCTTAAACAGAAAATAAATGTTGTAATTAGTATAATTATTAATGAGAAATTATTTATGACAAATATATTTTCACTGTGTCAACCTTGTATTAAATTGATTGACCGTGTACATATCAGCGTAGTGAGATTTACCACTACGTCAATTTTATTTATTTTTTGAATAAAGTATAGTTTTGTTGTTGTAAATAAAAGTATATACAGTGGATGACAAAATTTATATATTTTTAGTATATTATAATAAAGGAAACAAGCAGTCCTGATATTTTGAATTAGGGAAAGTAATCTGACTCAAAATAAAAACAAGCAAACATGAAAGGAAAGAATCTAAAAGATAAGCACAAATTAGTGAAATTGAAGCACTCGTTTTTATTTTCGGCAGGAATTGAAGGATCACGAGGCAGATGAGATGATTGGTATAAATAATAGAAAAGATTGTCAACCGTTGTGTGGTAGCGCAGAAAAGGGTTGACAAGAGAAAACAGGTACGCTCCCTTTTGTAGTGCCGCTTCCAAGCATTATTTTTTTTTTCTTTTTAACTTTTATGAAACCTTATAAAGATTGATGCTTATCTTTTCTTTTCTACTATTTCTGGTCATTGGTACTTGGTCCAGGTGAGGAAGTTGATGCTAAAATCCACCTAATTGTATTTGCAGAAAATGGGTCGTGGAAGAATTTCTATGGAACTGATTCAGAAGGAAAAGGCTCGCAAGACAACATTTCAAAAGAGAAAGAGCGGATTAATGAAGAAAGTTTATGAGTTTTCCACTCTTTGCGGGGTTGATGTTTGCGTAATTATCTATGCTCCTATGTTTGATGGTCAAGGACTAGCTGAACCTGAAACATGGCCCCAAGACACCAAAGAAGTACATCGCATCATTCAAAAATATCATAACACGACTAGTGATAGACGTCCTAAGATGTATGATGTGCAAGAGTATTACAAGGATAGGATGAAAAAGGTTGAATCTGAGATTTCCAAAGTGTGCAAAGAGAAGCTCAAGATCATGTACCCAACCTGGGATGAATCTTTCAATGCTCTTGGCGAGGAACAGCTGAGGATGTTTGTTAGTATGCTGGATGTTAAGCTTGATGCTTGTAATCAAAGGATGAATATGCTAGAAGGAGATCTAAAGGGAAAAGCAATAGCAGAATCAGACAAGGTTGAGACACTTGTTCCCTACTTGGCCTCAAGTCCAAGTAGCCATCTCAATCTCATGCAGAACACGTCTCAAGCGCAAAATTTCCCTCTCCCTGTGAAATCAATTAGCGACAACAATCACCTAGCATTATACCCATTTCAGCTTAGCCAAAGTTCTCAATCTTCCATGCTTCATTTTGGACAAAATTGTATGCAATTAATGGGAAAAAATGAAATGGTGGATTGGGCTGATCAAGTTGGTGCTGTTACTTATGATCCCAAAACCGGTATGCTAAAGGAGAATGGAGCTGCAAACAATCAAAACTCCTTACCATGCTATTACAATGGAAATGTACAAACAATGCAGCCATATACTATTGCTTTGCAGACTCTTCCTTCTCACTCGCAGTATGAAGCACCTTTCCAAATCCCATCAGATCCACCACCAGGGTTTCAACTTAATGGACTTTACGATTCAAATATGCTTCAAGCTCAAATGTTCACCTACATGCATGGAGGGAAGTAAGCCATAATACTTCAAACATATATGCCTCTTCTTATAGGATTGTGGAACTTATTGGTTAGGTTTTCAATTTTCTTCGACTTAATTGGCATTGGCTAATGCTTAATGAATTGTTGAATTTCTTTTCTGGGCTTTTAATGTGGACTCACATTTTATGCAATGGTCCTATCAACTTGGCAAATGATCTACAGTGACAGGTAGATCCCCTTTCTTGTTATTTGCTATTTAATCACTACTCTAAATTTGCCACATCACGCGTGATTCTTTAGGAGAATTTACGAGTCTAAACCAGAACAACATAACCCGATTTACCTGAACATTATGAATTTATGAGAAAATGAAGAAATTTCGCAAATTAATACCTAAATAACTTGTCAATGTTCTGTCTTTCGGGATCACACTTTTTTCATAAACGCCACAACTTATAACGCTGACCAAGATAATCGAAATGCATATATTACTAAACTTTTTCTACTAAAAATGCAAGATGGATTTATTTTTTTTTATTTAAACCCTTTCACTAAAAATGTTAGTAGTTAATTTTTTGTTTATTATTTTCTTTTATTTACGTTTATGTTTCTTAACCTTTTGTATTCGTAATATTTTATATATTCTCTTTTTATAATTAAATTAATATCAAATAAAATTTTAAGTACAAAAAATTAATTTAATACTTTTCTTTATGAAAATTAGAATATTTTTGATCAATTATATACTTAGTTAAAATAAAAATATTTAATATTACAAATAACACAATTTAAATAATTTATAATATAAAAAACTATAGATATATTATAGACACGTGCATTTTACAGAAACAAAATCTAGTATACAAATAAAGCTTTTTAACTAAAAGTGCCACGTGACATCTTCTTCTTCTTCTTTTATTTAAAATCTTTTTAACTAAAATGCCACATGGCCTTTATTCTTTTTTTTTTTTTTTATATATTTCTTTTACTTTATTGTTTTATATATTTTTTTTGGCTTTTCACACATTTTATCTATATGTGTTTTAACTATTTGTATTTTCAACCTTTTAAGTTTTAAACTTATTGTTAGATTAAAATAAAGTAAGATTTTAACTACTAAGTAAAATAGTTTGTTTTTTTATAGAAATTTTAATATTTTTATTAAATATATACTTAAATGAACAAATTATTTATTAATATTAATAATGCAATATAAATGATTAATAATATAAAACTAAAAATATTAAATATATCTTAAAAGTTGTACATCGAATGAAGATTATATTTATTTTCTTACCCGTAGAAAACTATTCTCCCGGGGGATACATCAGCATCTAAAGCAGATGCTTCTAACAATATATCTTTTTTGACATACATTAATCTCAAAATTAAACCCAATATCACATGTTTTAAAATTTGAACTCCTCCTAATTACATCAATCCATATTAATTTAAATAATACTTGATCAGAGCCAATTTACCTGGGCTCAATACTTATAACTATTCGTTTAAATTGAGCTTAAACACGTGATTTGTGACTTAATAAATATTTATGCATGTGCATTTAGCATTTTATACACGATTATGACAAGAAATCGTAATGACAAATTAGGTTCACGATCGTAAGGACAGCTACTGATTAGCAAAATATTATAAATATATTATCATTATAATTTTTAGTACATTCTTAATGTAATTTTTTGAAAATATTTATTTCTTAATAATGTATAAAAAAATGATTAACAAGATACTATTTTATGCCGACATCCATATAAAAATTAAAAAAGTAATTAAATTTAACGTATCTTAAAAATAAAATAAAATAAAATAAATTGTGGTAATTACTCTCCCTCTAATTAATTGAGTTTACATAAAATTGGAATGATTTTGACGAAGAGCGGAAAAAAAAAGAACTGAATTTGATGGCTGGAAAGAGGATAGTTGAGGCGGGAAAGTCATTTGCTGGCTCCCATCCGTAAAAAACAAATATATGAGATATGGATGAACAATGGATGGTTGATTGGTTGTTGGTGAGAGAGGTTCTATATTTAGAATAGAAGGAAGTAACGAGAATGAGAGGGTCCAGCAATAGCATTGTCCAAAATAGGAATAGGAAATAGGAAATAGGAAATGGGAAATAGGAAAGGGGGCAGTGGATTTTGGAACGAAGAAGGGGGTGCATTCTTGTTCATTCCAATTCCAATTGCACAAACAGAGAAAGTGAGAGAGATAGAGATAGATGAGCAACATGACCTCCACCGCGCGTGGCTCCACCTCCTCCTCCAATGGCCTTCTCACCGTCACCATTGCAAGCAGCCACCCTGACGATCCCACTTCCATCAACCACGACGATGTCGTCGTCGACGACGACGACTTGCTCGCTGATCCCGACGATCCCTTCGATATCACCCACACTAAAAATGCACCCCCCGAGGCCCTCAGGCGTTGGAGAGTAAGCCTTCTTCTCTTTTTACTTTTCTATTCATCAATGCGCGTTGCTTAATTCATTTCTGAAATCGCGTTTCACTCGTTCGCAGGAAGCGGCTTTTGTGCTCAATGCCTCCAGGCGTTTTAGATACACTCTTGACTTGAAAAAGGAAGAGGAGACAGAGCACAAGAAAAACATGATTAGAGCCCACGCACAAGTCATAAGAGTAATGTTAATGTTTATCTACTCACTCACTAATGCCATTTTTCAACGCTACCTTTTCACCTTATCAACTGACTAATCATTCATTAATCCTTCTATTAGGCAGCATTGCTTTTCAGATTGGCTGGTGAACGTGAACTAGGTACACTCCCTTCCCCGAATCTTCGTTTCCCAACTTAACCTTCCATACAATATTCCATCACTGTAAAATGTTCACGGAGCTAATCGCCATTAAATCCAAAACAAACAACATGATGCCCTTCCGCCATTCTGCTTATAATAATGTTACTTATTACCATCTTTCAATTAATATTTTGAATCAGTGACAAGTACAACAGTGGCATCCCCAACTCCAGTAGGTGAGTATGCAGTTGGGCTTGAACAACTTGTTTCAATGAGTAAGGAACAGAGTATTTCTGCTCTACAACAACATGGAGGGGCAAGTCTACTTCAACATATTTTTGTTTGTGACGTTATGTTCAAGTGATATGCTTGGTTAATATAATCTACTCTATCTTATTCAGGTTAAAGGCCTATCGGATTTACTAAAATCAAATCCGGATAAAGGGATTAGTGGAGATGATGTTGACCTATTAAAGAGAAAAAATGCATTTGGAACTAATACATATCCTCGGAAAAAGGGGAAAAGTTTCTGGGTACATTCTTTATCATGTTATCATCTATTTTTATTTTTAACTGCAATTGATGAAATAGCTGTTTGGCTGGTATTAATTCTTTGCGGTTCTTTTACAGAGGTTTCTATGGGAATCTTGGCAAGATCTCACCCTTATAATATTGATTATAGCAGCTGTGGTATCATTGGTACTCGGAATAAAAACAGAGGTGCATTACATTTGCTAATTATCGTCAATCACAACAGTAATTGAGCATTGTTAATAATTCGTTCATTAGTGGAAATATATGAAGCTTAATTGGAATTGAATCACCTGTTTTCATTTTCTGATCTCCAAATTAAAAAGTAGTACGCGAGCTATAAAACGAACGAAACAGTTTACCTTTTAATATCCTGTTACGTCTTCCTTGGAGGGACAAGGAAAGTGACAAAAAATACTGCTGGAGTCACGTTATTTCACTCTAGCTCAATTATGTGAGAAGTTAGGCAGTAATTACTCGTGCTTGACGCTTAAGCTGGGCGAGGCTTTTGCCTCTCTTAATAGGAGATATATTTAAAAGGAAATCTTACATGAAACCGACGGTGTACTATCAGGTTTGAACAATAACTACCGCAAGCATATCTGAAGATAAATCATCCATGCTTGAGCATGTCATAGTGCATTACTAACAAGATAAAGAGAATTCATCACATTTATTTTTATTTTACATTTTACTTTATGAATTTCTCGGGTTACCTCTTTGCATTTTTGTGAAAGATTTTTTTCCTCCTTTCTCGCATCCCTGAACATTAAGCGGTGTATGCCTGTTTATTGGTGTTTGTTTCGGAACTTATTTTCTCCTTCTGTATGCCTGTTTCTTCACGGTGCTTGGTGCCACTGTAATGTCTCTTTCATTATGTTTGAAGTTGATGTCGTTTTCACGAAGGTTTATCTTTTTCCTTTATTTGTATTCGCTAGGGTTTGGAAGAAGGATGGTATGACGGGGGAAGCATTGCTTTCGCTGTTTTTCTTGTCATTGTAGTTACAGGTAATTTATTTAATAGCTTCTTTTAGTTTTGACGAATAAGATATGTTTAATCATGACAGAATTATAAATGTATATAGAATGTCGGCTGTGGTCATAATGGTAGAAAAAGGAAAAAACTGTGAACGTCAGTAGGGATAAACATTTTTTTAATACTGATAGGTCAATAGCTCAATTCTCCACCAGTCTCCGCAACAATGTGAATTAAGAGTTTTTTTTTTTACAGTATTAGTCTACACCCTATCAATTATTCAGTTGCGTAAAATATGTAACCGTAATAAGAGGTTACGTAGACTATGTTTCACTCAAAACGAAGTTATTACTTATCAGTTATACATACATGATTGATTATCATTTGCATCAAAGAATTGTTTAGATTGTTGTGTCATATTATTTATTTATTTATTGTTAAAAATTAAAATGTCTATAAAAGAATCTTTCTTAAGGCTTAAGCTACTCACAAGTGACTATTTGGTGTATTTGCCCTTTTGGCATTCTGTTTATTAATTAACCTTAAACAAGTTGTAAGTTTAAGAAATTTATTAAAGAATGTGCGGTATTGGTTAAAGAATTAAAATAATAATTTTTTAATGTGGGCATGAAGGTATATAATAAAAAATAAAAAATGGTAATTTTTTATTAAGAGATATAATATTTAGTATTAACAAAATTTTTTATTAAAATTTACTATATATTAAAAAAAATTGTTGATGTAAAACTACTACATGCAAAATATAAGCATTTAATATTTTGTGAATTTTAAAAATATTTAATATGCTTTATTTAAATAATTAAGGTTTTTCTTATCTTTAGCTCTTAGATATCTGTTTAAACATTTAAAAATGGTAAGATTTTATTAGAAAGGAACAAACAAGTTTATAGCATTAGAGTTATAAAAGTAAAATAAATGTTTTTTTTAAAGAAAATTGTACTATTTTAGTTCTTTAAACTCAACTTTAAGGATTGAGGATATCCTTTTTCATAATTAAAATGATTTAATTAAGACTATTAGAATCCTTAAAGACATAGGTTAGGAAGTTAAATGATTTAATTAAGAGTATTAGAGTCCCTAAAGACAGGTTAGGAAGGTACTCATATAAATTTATGTTGTTATTTTTGCCTTTTTGTCTGCCAGCTGTCAGTGATTATCGGCAATCTCTGCAGTTTCAGAACTTGAATGCCGAAAAACAAAACATAAAATTGGAGGTGTGTAACATCATATTATTGAAACATAAAATCATATGGAAGGTACACTGAGCATGGAATCTTGAACTCATTACAGGTCTTTAGAGGTGGCAGAACAATAACAATATCGATATTTGACATTGTTGTTGGTGATGTAGTGCCCCTTAAAATAGGAGATCAAGTGAGTTTACATAGCATTTCAGTTTGTCTCTCTCAAAATTGAATAGTTCTCTTTCTGTGTTACTTACTTTATGGATGTCCTCAGGTCCCTGCCGATGGCGTTTTAATCACTGGCCACTCACTTGCCATTGATGAATCCAGTATGACTGGTGAAAGCAAAATTGTATGTTCATACTTCAAACCTTCTATTGACATAATTATTAGTTTTAATTCTTATGATTTTAAAGGAATGAATGTTTTGCAGATTCACAAGGATCAAAAAGCACCTTTTTTGATGTCTGGTTGCAAAGTAGCAGATGGAGTTGGTACTATGCTGGTACAATGTGATATTGTATCTTTAATGCTAGTCTGCCTATTATTTTATGAGCAAAGTCTATATTGATATAAACATGTTTGATTTTAGGGGTTATGAAGTTGGTTGCTACATTCTGATCTTAAACAGCATGCTTGTTAATATTTTCTTTTATGCGATGATGTGCTGGTTGCATCAGCTGATTATAAGAAGGCTGATTATGTTGATTCATTGATTATTATTAGCATGTTTACATATAACTATTCCTCCATGCATTGTTGCCATTGTTCCAACTTCTTTCCATAGATCAGTTCCATTTCAACCTTATTTCCATTTTCCATTATTATTTGGTGTGATTGTAATATTTCTAGTTTTCTTTATTGTCTCTTAGGATTAGTTTCTATATTTCCTTATTCATATGATGGGTTTCTTTATTCTACTTTAGTACAGGTTAAAATAGGGATTGGTATTTTGTCTTTATAATGCATAGAATAGCGCATCAATACACATTGCAAATGGTTTCTAACTGTAACATTAATCAATAAAAGTATTCTGAATTCGTAACATAAAGTTTTTCTTTTTCTTTTTTTTTTTTGGTTAAATTGTGAAATTAATTTTTCATTTGTTTTAATTGTTTTTCAATATTTTTATTGTTTTAATTATTATTTGTTTTATCAAATTTAATTGTCATTTTGTTTTTCGTGGCCCTTTTGGCTATAAAGAAGTACGGTGTACTCCAATTTTGATGATTCTGTTGGTATATATTTAAACACATGAAACAAAATTTTTCATAATGTTGCTACCCTGGCTCATACTACATTGCCATCTATAGGTAACCGGTGTTGGTATAAATACTGAGTGGGGACTGTTGATGGCAAGTATCTCAGAGGATACGGGAGAAGAGACCCCATTACAGGTGCCCCCTACCTCTATCCAAAAAAAAGAAAAAGCTATTGCTTTGGCTGTACCGTAAAGAAACATAAGTGTCATTTTAAAACTTTACATATTTTTGGTGATATGTAATAGGTACGATTGAATGGAGTAGCAACTTTCATTGGCATAGTTGGGCTTACTGTAGCTGTTTGTGTCCTTGTAGTCCTCTTGGGAAGGTAAACATTAGTTGTTCTTTTGTAGGTTATGAACTAATTAATACAAGCTCGGTGCCAACTTTGACTAGTTGTGCAATAATTTTGGAATGCTAGATACTTTTCTGGCCATACGAAAGATCTAGATGGAAAAGTACAATTTGTTGCTGGAGAGACTACTATCAGCGAAGCAGTAGATGGGGTCATCAAAATTTTTACCATTGCAGTAAGTGCAACTTCTGAATTATGTTTAGCACATTTATTTCTTTTATCTTTTGTAATATTTTCAACTAAATATAGAGCTATGTAGGTAACAATAGTGGTTGTTGCAGTGCCCGAAGGTCTACCTTTAGCAGTTACTTTAACGTAAGTAAATGTTGCTAGTTTATTTCATTTTACAGCACAAAATGTAGCCAAAACTAGGTTGCCTGATATTGTTTTGTTTTAATCTGTTATTTTCTTCCTCAATCACTCATTATAGCTTGGCATACTCAATGCGGAAAATGATGGCAGACAAAGCCTTGGCAAGTATCAATTTTTTCTCTAACAGTACTCATTATCGATCTTATAAGTTTTACAGTTATTTGTCGTATTCATATTTAGTTTTAAAACATTTTTTCTAACTACTGTGTAGGTGCGAAGGCTGTCAGCATGTGAAACTATGGGATCTGCTACAACCATTTGCAGTGATAAGACTGGAACTTTGACCTTAAATCAGGTGGGTTCTACGGTCAGAGGATTGGATAGTGCAAGAGGAGATGTGGCCATAATTTTCATTTATGCATGCGAATAAAAGTTTCACGAGTTATTTAATTGATGCAGCTCCGTTGGTATTGGGTTCAGAACAGATTGATCATTGGCTTTTTAAAAAGAAAATCAGTTTACTTGTGGTCCAGTGTATGTTATTGTTGAGTAAATTGAAGAGTTTCCATAATCTTTTTTGGTACGAAGTTTCTGGAAGTTTAAATAATGTAACTTCATTAAGATTAATACCTTGAGATTTATTTTTGTTTTGATTGCATTTTCCCCATAAAAGCTAGGCTGCTATATGGTGGACGAAGAATGCATTATGTATTTAGAACTAATATGAAAATATAGAAGACCTAGGGGCTAGTTATTGTTGTATGGAGAAATACAGAAGGAACTCAACATTTCAGCATCAACGGTTCAGTAAATGATTTCAATTGTTTGATAGACCTATTCTCGCACCCACGTGTCCTTTTTTTTGGAAGGGGGGGGGGGTTCACATTCGAGGTGCAAGAATTTGGATAAGAAAAGAGAATGATAACCTGGTACAGGGTTGAACCTCACCCAATGCCATTTGAGCTCAAAGCTTGTTGGCAGTGTATCCAATATCTTTGATAGGCATAATCTATCTGATAGTTTAACAAGTTATCTGTTCATTTTGCCTACTCCTATTTATCTGCATTTACTTTGTTTTATTTGAAATCCGTGAATTATTAGGATTTGATAGTAACTCATTGTTTTTGGAATTATAGATGACTGTTGTTGAGGCATATGTTGGGGGGAAGAAACTAAATCCACCGGATGACTTGAGAAAGATGCATCCGGAAGTTGTATCTTTGATAAATGAGGGCATTGCACAAAATACAACCGGCAATGTTTTCGTACCTAAGGTCTGCCTTCTCCTTAATTTTAACAACAGCTTCAAGGATTCCTTTTATGTTGTGATATTTGGTAATAAATTAGCTCAAAATATTCTCATAACCTAACAGCAATAGTTTCTCATTATTTCAATAATCGATTATAGATATGATCAATTATTTGTTATCATTGATTATGTGAAATAAGTTTTCTATTTGGATATGTTAAATGAAAAGTGATTTTAAGATAATCTATTTTGTTTGGAAGGTCTAGAATTTTTTTTTTTTATAAAGACATTGCAAAAAAGAGCATAGATTTATTTGTATAATAAATTTTATATTTAAATAGTCAATTGTTGGGGATAAAATCGAAAACAAAAGTTAGCTCGAAATAATTTGTTAAAAAAAAAAATAATCTTTTGTAATAGAAATAATCTAAGATTATAATCCAGTTTTCACAAATATTACTAAACAAAAGAGAATAAGATTATAAGCAGTTTTTTATTTTTTTTATGGAAACAGATTATAAAATCATTGATTATAATCTACACCAAATATGCACTTATTGTGAGAACGGTATCTTGCATGTGATGCATAGTATGCTTGTATGTGCTCAATTATGTCGCTTACTAATACGTGAAACTGATGAAAAATTGAATATTATTGATTAGTTTCGCTAGAATAATGCTCTAGGGTGCTCTGATATATACACATACAAGAGATAACAGAAAATCAAGGAAAAGTTTTCCCTGAATCTAAGAAATAAGGTGCAAATAAGAAACTGTTGACATATGAAAAATCAATGGCAATGAACAACACTAATATTAGTATGTATTAATTTTGAAGTTCAAGAACCTAATCTGATTTAAAAGAAGGAAAGATAGTTCCATTGACAAGTTACAACTACTTGGGAAAAAAAAATATCTTCAAAATGGATAGTTAAGATTGAACGAGCAGTAACTGTCAAATAAAAATCAATTGAATTTGAGGTCTTAAAGTTCCTCAGCTGATAAGTATTATCTTCACTATAAGATTGTGTTTAATTTTTTAAAAACAAGAAATAGTTTAATGTATTTTAGTTTGAAGTAATTTGATTTAATTAAAAAATTAAGTTTTGTATTTAATTTTTTTTATCAAAATAAAATTTAAAAATAACTTTATGTTTGAAATTAATTAAAATAAATTTATTTTATTAAATAGGTTATTAGATAAGGGTAAAATGATTCATTTATATAATTTTTAAAAAAATTAAACTGATGTTTGTCAAGTTGATAAGAGTTATAGAAAAAAAATGAAATACCCGTTTAATTTTAGAAGTTATTTTTTAACATTCTAAGCAAAAGCTTTGGTTCACAAATTAAATCAAATCTCATTTATTTAATTTCCCATCACAATCTAATAATTCAGTTTGGTGTATATCTAGACCAGAAGCAAAAATTCTTCAAATTCATGTGCAGTGTTTGAATGGAATGGTAGTTATGTCTAAGACTAGAGATGGTTTTGTTGTGTGATTGTGGCCAGGTTCTTTTTCTATTGGCCAATATGAGCCAAGTACCTTTTATAAGCTAAAAATAATAAACAAACGGATTTATTTTTTTGTTTTCACTACTATGAAATTGCACTGATCTAGTTGTGAATCGTAATAACATTCAAGTTGATTGAACATTGAAGGTTCTTTACTAACCTGCTCTTGTACAAAATTAGCTGGTGTCACATATCGTTACATTCTGTGCATGGTTGTGTTCTGGCAGGATGGCGGAGAGACAGAGGTGTCAGGATCTCCTACAGAGAAAGCAGTTCTTTCTTGGGCTCTGAAGGTACAATTACTTCTTTTTTTTTTCCAATTTTTTCTTTCTTTATATTAATATTGATTTTGAAGCTGAACTTATCTGTTGAGTCTGTGTGGCAGTTGGGAATGAATTTTGATCTTATTAGATCAAATTCATCAATTCTCCATGTCTTCCCCTTCAATTCTGAGAAAAAGCGCGGTGGTGTTGCTGTAAAACTGGTAATCATTTGATATGATTATTTACCAAGTCGTCACTTATTTATTGTTTTATAGCCACTACCTGACACAAATATCCATATCGTGTGCTTTCAATTTTTAACTCTCATTTTGAACCTATTTAATTTACCGTGGTAGATTTTGTTTACTCTGCTGTTAATTAATCATATCTCTTGGATGGTGTTTACATCATCTTTCATATGCTGATCAAAACTACTAATTGTAATGGTCTTGGCAGGTTGACTCTGCAGTACATATACATTGGAAAGGAGCTGCAGAGATAGTTCTGGGAACATGTACTCAATATCTTGATGCAGATGGACACTTGAAATCCATTGAAGAAGAGAAGGTTAGTAACAACAAGTACAAGTGATAGAAAGTTTGTTGAGGGAATTAAAATCATTGAACTCAACAAATGGAGATTAAAAAAAATTCTCTCTTGGTTGATATAGCTAGCCGAAATTTAAATATTCATATATCAAATAACGCTATGCTGCTACCAAATCACTTTATCCATATCGATGCGGTGAAGTGTTCTTTCAAGTTGCTGCAATGTCAACTTATGCAAATATTTGTTGGATACTTTCATTTTTCCAAGAATTTAGATACCGATAGCGGTTTATAATATTTTCAGCATTTTCCTATGTATTTATTGTTTAAAATTCTCAGGGATTCTTCAAGAAAGCTATTGAAGACATGGCTGCCCAGAGCTTGCGTTGTGTTGCCATTGCATACAGATCATATAATTTAGACCAAATTCCATCTAATGAGGAGGATTTAGACAAATGGTCCCTGCCAGAACATGAACTTGTCTTGCTTGCTATTGTTGGAATAAAGGTAAAATGCGAGTCTTTTTTCACTGTTATAATACGTTAAAGTTGTTGAAATTTGGTTGTGCCTTATAACTTGCAATTTGCTGAATGAATAGGGCTACAAGTCTTGTGTTATTATTATGCTCATAACATATCAAGTGAGAACGTAAGTGGTGAAAGGAATAACCTTTTTTCTTTTCGAACATCATGTAAGATTAAGTGGTCAAGATTACTTCTCATACTTTAAATATAACATATGTAAAAAAGATCGCAGATTTTGAGGTTGTGAGCGTTCTTAAAGCTGAATATGGTATTTTTACATAAACATTATGCTTTGGAGCATACTTTGACCTTGTGCTTTCAAATCAAACCAGTATAGACCTTCATCTATGTACATTAATCTGAATGCTCAGGATCCTTGTCGTCCTGGAGTCAAAGATGCTGTGGAAGTATGCATTGAAGCTGGCGTTAAGGTAATATATCATTTTATTTTGATGAGCATCGTTTTCATATTGATCGAACAACTAGATATCTTCATATTTAGATTGCCGTTCATCGAAACCATTAATGGCAGTGTTGGAACGTGGATTTTTCCTTTATGAGTTGCATGACTGTTTATCCACTTTCCAAAATGTAAAAATCATGGCAACCC
Source organism: Abrus precatorius (assembly GCF_003935025.1). Taxonomy (NCBI): domain Eukaryota; kingdom Viridiplantae; phylum Streptophyta; class Magnoliopsida; order Fabales; family Fabaceae; genus Abrus; species Abrus precatorius. The sequence continues at coordinate 30,366,938 of NW_020874303.1, read as the reverse complement.
AACACAATTTATGTCTGAACTCAGGTGCGCATGGTTACGGGCGACAATCTTCAAACAGCAAAAGCAATAGCTTTGGAGTGTGGAATACTGATGTCAAATGAAGATGCTGTTGAGCCAAATATAATTGAAGGAAAGACATTCCGTGAACTATCTGAAAAAGACAGGGAGCAAGTTGCAAAAAGAATAACGGTATGGTTCTTTCACTGTGATTTCTTGTAATATTCATTAGCTAAAAATATTCAACAATGTCAGTCATGCTCTACTAATCTGCATAGAGGGATGCTGCCGATGCTAGTAACCCGTACAACATTAAACACCCCAGGTTTATTTATACTTATTTCTATTTGCATATATAATATATAGGTGATGGGGAGGTCTTCTCCTAATGACAAGCTGTTGCTCGTGCAAGCACTACGTAAAATTGGTGAAGTAGTTGCTGTCACAGGAGATGGCACCAATGACGCTCCTGCGCTTCATGAGGTCTGTATATTTCTTTGATGTACAGTCTCAAGATTGAAAATACAGTGAATATTTTTATAAAACTTAAGAATGAACCTGCATAAGAAAAGTGCATACACACACGCATATCAGTTAGAGCTTTTGTAATTTGTTACATACCTTTAGATGAATTCGGCTCTTCTAAAGTGTAGTTCATGGTAGTCAAAATTGCAATCTTTTCAGCAAGACCTTACGATTTTACGATCTTCATCGCCTCTTGATTTTTCTTGGAATAGTAATTTGGTTAGATCGGATGGGATTGCCGTCGAAGCTAGTATGATCGTGAGATCTCATTGTGCCTAAAAACTCATTTTGAGGTTCATGACCCACAACCCATATTTGCGACCCAAATACCTAGAGTGCTTGGATAAGGGGATAAAGGATCTGAGTCAAATAAGTACTTTAAGCTTAAGCTTGTTAATTTAAACAAGTCAAATTTATAGAGATATATAGTTATTTTCGCTATCAAGTAAACCAATTCAAATATTTAATTGAGGAGATAACATATGTTTTTTTAGAAGCCAAAGGAACCATTAAAGAAAATATGCTGTATGTTGTTTCAAAAACTTCATTCAACAAATGATAAAACTGATAAATAATTGATGCACATAATAACAAAAGCTATAATCGTGAAATTTTTGTTTACACAATAAAGCACTTATTGCTTGTCACTTCATTCAAATTCAGATATACGAGAGCCATGCAAAAAAACAAATCATCAAATAACTTACAATGATGCACACAAATTTTCCGCATGCTTAAAACTAAAATTTAAAATTTATTTATGAAAACCTGGCATCTAACAATCATATCGATTTCCTTATTATAGTTGATATCTTGTTTTACTATTTTGTAATTTAGGCAGATATTGGTCTTTCTATGGGCATCCAAGGAACAGAAGTTGCAAAAGAAAGTTCAGACATTATAATCCTGGATGATAACTTCGCATCAGTTGTAAAGGTAATCATGTTAATTATTCCCTTAAGTATGCATCATATAGTTGTCTTTTTTCGTGTCTGTGATTATTGGTACATGATTTCACACGCTCGAGTAAGAAGTGATAAGATTTCTTCTAGCAATGTTTTTTTTTTTTGCTAAATTGTTCAGTAGCTTCCTAAACCTTTATTATAGTTTTAAATTGGTCATAAATCATAATATCTTTTTTAAGTTTTTGACGTGCTCTTTTGTGGCTTACTGGCCCACAACTTATTAGACTTAGTTAATTTATGTTTACAATCATCAATATGTCATTTGGTGTTATTGCAAAATTTTTTAAGAATTATTTATTAAACTTTATAATTAAGAACTTAATTGGAAAATTAAATATATTATAAGAATTTAGAAACCTGTTAAAAGTCCAGATTATATAGATATTTTTGAAAAAATTGATAAAACTACACTGATCTATCTATTAATTTAACCATTATTTAAATAATTGATTCTTAAGTTAACATGGCCAAGAAACGGGCCAACTTCCAAGCTGTTGTGACTTGTGAGGGACTGGTTGTGATTAGATTTTGGCTTCATCTGGGCTTGAGAAAACATAAATTTATTTCAGAAACAAGCCTTCAGTGGATTGGTCCGATCTGTGATTTATCTAAGATGTGTGATTCACTTTGTGTAGGTTGTTCGCTGGGGCCGTTCTGTATATGCAAATATTCAGAAATTTATTCAGTTCCAGCTTACTGTTAATGTTGCTGCTCTTGTAATAAATGTTGTGGCAGCAGTATCTTCTGGTGACGTTCCTTTAAATGCAGTACAGGTACCCTGCCCTCTTTCTTCTCTGTTGAAAATTTCTTTATTTGCAGTAGTATGTATAATTCAAATTACAGTCACATCTACCTACGTTACCCCTCTCTTACATGTTGGTTTCCGATGTACATGCTCTTGGTATAGCTTTTGTGGGTCAACCTTATCATGGACACACTTGGGGCTCTTGCACTGGCTACAGAACCACCAACAGACAGTCTGATGCACAGATCACCGGTTGGCCGAAGGTTTGTTTTGATTGGTTTTCTTACTATACAGCTTAACATTTAATACTTTTAAGCCTGCATGGTGCTGGCATGTAAATACAAACACACGTGTACTCATGGTTAATCCTTGATTATGGTTAACACTTGCTGCTTTCACTATTAAACAGTGCATAGGAGTTCTTTGTTTGTATGATTAAATTTCAAACAAATAGGTTTAACAAGGTGTTGGTTACTAGGTTTTGCACATACTTTTTTTGTCAGGTATTATGATTTTTTTCATTTTTGGTTTATTGTAAATAGTTAAAAAATTATATGCACAGTGGGGATATTGGAAGAAAATATGAGGTTTGCTTTTGTCCGTGCCCTTTTCTGTGCTGCTACGAATTGAGCAGGTTTTTTATTTTTGATATTTTTTATGAAAGAATTAGAGAAAAGAATTATAGAGGCAGAAAAGGTATTCTTGCATGAGGACATAAAAAAAAGATACGTTTGCATATCTAATAAGGGATATAACTATTTGCTTAGATCGACAAGGCAGGAAGGAAATAATCCTTACCATTAACTACTTGCACCTTTCTTTCCAAAATGAAGTTTGCAAATACTCAATCTAACACACATTTGGGCTCTGAATTAACATTTCTATGCATGCTTTGACTATGATCTTATGTTTGGCTTTCAGGGAACCTCTTATAACAAATGTCATGTGGAGGAACTTGGTCGTCCAGGTAAAATATATTTTGTTCTATGGAGGGACTTGTTAAGATCACATTGAATTGGATAAACATAGGGATGATCAGATCCCATCATTTAATAATGATATTTAATTTGTTTCATTGCAGGCACTCTATCAAGTCGCTGTTCTTCTTATCCTTAACTTCTGTGGTGAAAGTATTCTACGTAACCATCAAGATTCCAGAGCCCATACCATACAAGTGAAGAATACTTTAATTTTCAATACATTCGTCTTCTGCCAAGTAAGTGAATATTAATGAAAAATAGATATAGACTTGCATGTTTCACAGATACATAAAATTTTTTTCAACAAAAGCTGATGATATTCAGAAATGCTAAAATGTATACAAATATATAGGGAGAGAATTACCTGTGTCTCTCGAAATTTAATGGTATATGTGAATTTAATTTGGCAGTGTTTGAAATATGTATAGAGGCATATTGGAATATGTTAGGTAATTATTCATATTGGGTATTATATGCATGAGGTGTATACTCCTAATCAGATATACAAATAGAAGAAAGAGAAACTATATGTGCGGTATGGGATATGACAGAGAAATACAGAAAAAAAAAATATTAGGTGGAAGAGAGGTGAAGATGCTGTAGAAATTCTTAAACAGATATGATATATTTGGCAGGTCTTTAGTCAATGGAGCCGTTTTTTCTTGTCTTTTCTTATTCTTGTTAGACGGGTTTCTTGATGGTTGATGGATTAGCCCCTCTTGATTCTATCATCTATAGGAGTATCTTGTCTAATAAGGCTCGGCTTCCCCGTATAATTGCAGGAATGCTTGTTTAATTTATCGAATTCTTATTGAACAGTTTTATAATGCTTTAACTTACAGATATTTAACGAGTTCAATGCTCGAAAACCAGATGAGATGAATGTCTTCCGGGGGGTAACTAAAAACCGTCTCTTCATGGGAATTGTTGGAATGACCTTTGTGCTTCAGGTGAATAGGCATCCCTCTTGTAATGTGTTCTTAATTTTCAACATTAAGGTGCATTTCTGACTGTCAAATTGTTAGATAATCATCATCGAATTCCTTGGAAAATTCACGACGACGGTGAGGCTTGATTGGAAGCTCTGGCTTGCTTCTCTTTCTATTGGGTTTTTCAGGTATGTTCACTACAGTAGTTTCATTATCACAATTCTGATTCCATCGCGCTTTTTAGTTATCCAGAGTTCCAGACCTCTGCTCGTTTAACGAAATGATAATCATTTAATTGATCATTCTGACCTCTCAAGTCTCAAATGTATTTTAGCTTAATTTGTTATGTGATCTAACTTCAAATTTTCATTAATTTTGATTTAACATTTCTAACAGCTGGCCTCTGGCGATAGTCGGAAAATTCATTCCAGTTCCCAAAACACCATTGTCCCGATACTTCAGGAGATTCAGGAAGTCTCGTGCAGCACAATAGGTCAACGTAGATAACATCTATTGAGAAAATGATCACCTGCAATTCGTAGTAAGCTAACGACTGACATGTAACAATACATATTACTAATCTCTTTCTAGAATGTGTAATATAATTGTATATTAAACATATTCTCAAATATAATCCATAGGAATTTAAAAATAGACAGAACTTGGATTAAGTTTATTATATCTCTATCATCCACATCTCAAATCAAATAATAATATGTAGATTTTTTATATTTAAATGTGTTTAGTCATTAAAAATGACTTCGTCTAGTTTGATCTTTCAAAAAAAAAAGTTTGATCTTTGCAACTTCAGTCCATAAGAATGTTATTTTTCCGTGAATGTGTATTTTCTCATATAATCAAAGATCAGATTCAAGAAATTAACAGTTCGCCATGCATAGACCCACCAATTTTGGAGGTAAAGAACAATTGAACTTGGAAATGAACATTATGAAAAGATCCATTTCCTGCTGTTGTCTCTTTACATTATGAACATCTATTTCACCCTTGATTGTTATTATGACTCTGCCTTTTAATTATCAATTTTTGGAATTTAGAGATTATCGTAACACATTCATTACATTACATTATAGTAGGTTCAATTTTCTTCTTTGAATTACTATTTTTTATTAATTAAAAAAACTTTTAAAAAGTTAAGTGATTGACTCAAGAAATAATAATTATGATATTTAGCGGAAGTAATGCATATAATAATGGTAATTATAATGGATCGATGTAGTAATGCATAACTGATTACAGAAGAAAAATTAAGATTTGATGATATATTGAAACAACAAAAATAATTAAGTCATGTAATTACATTACAAAATTAGAAAATATAAATACAACAATTTTCCTAATCCCAAGAATAAAAATAGTATCAGGAATATTTTTTTTTTCTTTTGAACAATACAAGTACTTACATTACACCATGGAGCATGAACATATCAAACGAATACATTATCTATTGTTTCACCACCACCAATTATGATAAATAACTGAGGTAACCATAAGTTTACAAACAAAATGTGATGAATAGATAGCGCTCTGTACATATTTGACAGCGAATTCAATAACTCAACCCTTTCGGTGAACGCTGGAAGAGAAAAAGATAAATTAAAAACTCAAAAAGCCATGAGTTTTGGAAACTCGGATTTTGTCTAAGAGGTGAGCATAAAAAATAAATGAAATGAAGATGGAAAGTTGGGGAACAAGGCGGACAGCAAAGCAAAACTAACAGTAACAAGAATAAGCAAAGTGGTTTTTGTTGGAGACGTAAGGAGAAAGGAAATTGGAGGATGAAGCATATGAGGCCGGAACCAGTATCTGTGTTCTTCCAGAACCAATTCTCTTTCCGACTACATTCGCATAGAACAGACCTGAAATTGCTGGTACGAATACATCACTCTCTGCACTTACGTAAAAGTCAATCACTTTCTCATATTCAGAATCTAGGAACTTTTCCTTTTTATCTGCCGGCATGATGGCTTCCTGCACCACACGAATCATCAACAAAAAATGGTTCAACTTTGTACAATTTCCTTGAAGATTGGATTACAATGGAAAAACAGTGTTAAAAAGTGTTGGTGTGTGTATGTGGAGGGAAAGTTGGAAACAGGCATATTGAGAGGGAAAGAAAATGCAAACACAACTCACCTTTGTATAAGTTTTAGGGAACAAATCCTTCAGAGAATCAAGGCTGCTATCCCACCTTGATTCAGTCACATAAACTGTGGTATCCTTGTCAAAACCAATCTTCCTCAAAAATACTGCAATCTCGTGTGCGTTGTAGCAGGTTTTCTCTCCGTCATTATTATCACTACCTTGGCAGCCCTTCTTATCCAGCATCTCAACCCTCAAGTCCACAGCTATGAATTTCCCATCTGAATTTCGGCTTAAAGTTCGTAGTCTTTCAATCATTGAGTCAACCAGTTCATGCATATCTGGCTGCAACTCTAAACTTCCAAACATTGCTAAGCATGCAACAGAATCGGTGTCACCTTTTTTCCCAGCCTTTCTCATATTTATTGAAGGGAAATAAGTTGCAAGCCTAATACTTCCTTTCGTTCTATATATTGGCTCAACATGCTCAGCTATGTAGTCTTCTGTAACTCGATTAGGGACTTTCACAGCAGCAATATTCCGTGTTGATATATGAGAAGGTAGCTCCTTTACCACTCTGACCACCCCTTCCATGCTTTTCAGGAACACATCCACATCATAAATATCCTCAAAGTTCCTGAGATTTCAATTATAATAGTTACAAACATGTACTTCATTGCACTCAAAAGTAAATTAGACTGAATTCAAAAGTGAGTTCAACGTGAGCCATTCATGAATGCCATATACAATTAAGCATGTTCAAATTGAGCTGCCTCCAAAGCTAGCTTGCAATAATAAGAATGGGGCTTGAAATAACAGATCTGACAATTGGTCCTTGTTTAATGAAGGGCATCAAGCCATTTGAAAAAAAAAATAAAAAATTAACCAACAACTTGGCCAAGGATTTCGGCCCAACCCTGGCTTGCCTCACACCTCAGATGGTGTGATTGGTTAGTATTTAGTATGTTAGGTACAACAAAAAAGTAAACCTTATAACCAAAAAAAAAGTACAGAACATGTGAAAAGTTTCTGGCCAGGCATTTCAGTCATGTGACTGATAAAAATGACAAACAGAAACCACCTACTATTCTGTTCCCCGTGATAATTACTTCCATAACTTGTATAATGTTTCATAATTGCAACACAAATAATGCAAGACATCCAGAGAAAGATTAATTAAAACAGTAGGAGAAAGGCTAAGATTGGTTTTTAAGAAAATATTTAGACCTTAATTATTTACAAACAACAGGAAAAAAATTCTTTCCCAGTTGAGAAATAAAGCTACTAAATTTCAGCTTATTGTTCATCAATAGTTTAATTATATTGGTTGATGACATGAAAGATGAACAACAAACATGGCAAGCAAAACAAGCAATAATATTATTGTTACTCATTTGAAAACAAAATAAGTCAAATTACCAGGGGAAAAAAACCTTCTTGTGACCAAGCTAGGCAGGGGTTAAAATATGGAGAGTTGATCAAAATAAACATTTTCATCCACAGATTCCTCTACCAACTATATCCGTAATCTTTTATATAGTGAAATTCGACACTAACCTCTTGTCACCAGGTTGGCTTCCTCTTATGTCAGGTATCACAAGTGTTGCCCCCAGACTTCTAGCAACAATCACTGCATCTGCTATCTGAACAATTCATCACTAGAGTATTAGAGAATATAGGGAATAACAATAATTGAAATTACATATTTGCAGGGATATCTATCATGATCTCACAGCATAAAAAGCTATGCGGCAACGAATAAAGAACTAAGAATTATAGATGCTAGTAACTAGCAGCAGCAGCAGTCAGGAAATGAAAGGAAGAAAAGAAGAAGGCTAAGCAGTTTTTCATCACTGAAAGATGTGCAGCACGAATATGATCCAGCAATTGGTGAATAAGTAAGGCAGAAACACAATGATTGAGTAAGTTACCTGAGAAATATGGTATTCCGGGCCATTGGTTAACGCAAAATTAACAAACCCTTCAGTCTGCTCCGCATCATCTGCAGCCATGACCCATCATAGTATAAATTAGTAAAGACAGATTTGAAAGTCTAGTTGCTAGTATATGATATTATGATGTATGTTACTTAACAAGTTGAAAGGCTTAAAATAAAATGTTCTTAGTTCTTACCTACAGAGGGCTTAGCCCAACACGGTTTTAGGCCATCCACATCTCCCTTCCAAAGCCCTATATTCTTTCTTACGTTACCTTCAAACTTTGCATTCTCAAAGTTGGCATCCCCCGATACTCCAGGAAGTTTTTCCTTTATAGTAAAAAGTAAACTAATCAATTAGAAAATAGTTGGAAATGCTTTCACAGAGTAACTGAGAAAGAATATTCATTGCTTACTTGGAGGGAATCGAAGTGGTCTCTTTTGATCATATTTGCAAGCATGACGAACATTGTGAGAGTGAGGACACCTGCCACCACTTGTCTCAAATCCACTCCCATCTCCAAAAATGGAATCTTCAACTTCCAACTTTCAACTTTCAAGACATGCAAAAGAGAAGATGAGAAGAGAAGATAAAGAACTCAATCTACAATGCCATACCAACTTCCTCTCTTTCTAATTATTAAGAATTCATTCTAAGTTTTTACATCACCGACACTCTTCCCCAACACTATCATCTCCTGTCTCCCCTTTCCTTTTCTTTTCTTTTTTGTTCAAATATCTTCCTTTCATTCCGTCTTTAATTTCAAAGATTTTTTCTTCACATATATGTATGAAAAAATAATAACTAAGAACAATCATTGTATACAATATTAAATAAAAAAAATATTTAATATTTCAATTATATAACTATTTTTAATCTGGGCATGTTCCTACAAGTTTGGGAACTGAGTTTTCAAAACTTGTTCCCCATCAATGTTAAATTTTAATCTAACCGTTATACTATATATAAGTTTATAAAATTTATATAATTAAAATTTATGCAATATTTTATTTTACTGCTTTATCTTATCATATAATATATGATAAAATTTATATTATTAGATTTTATATTTATAAATATTTAAATTATCTAATATTTATTATATAATATAATGATTTAAATAATATTTCATGGTTTTATGGTAAGATAAATAAAATTTAATATTTTAAAAAATTATTAAAGTGTATTTTTATATTAAATTTAACATTTGATATTAATTTTAAAAGTACTCATAGACTGGATTGGATTAGTTTTATAGGAAAGAAAATATTAACAAATTAAATTTAATTAGCTTGTGTTGGGTAGATTTGTTCTATTAACTAGTCTGGTCTAACCCCCCATTAAATTTGAGTGTGAATTAAATTAAAAAATTTAGCTTAAATATAAATATTTATTATTTTAATTTTTAAAATAAATTATAATAAAAATATGTAAATTAAAAATTATATTAAACACACATAATACACGAATGTGTATGTAAATTTTAGAAAAAATATTAATAAAAAAATGAAAATAATAATAAAAAAAAGCTAGTTCAAGTTGATTTGGATACTTAAATTTGAAAGCACATAATTCGATGCTTGATTTGATAATAATTAGATTACACTTCTTATGATTTGATCTAACTCAAGTACGCAAAGTAACGTACTTTTTAGTTTGAAATAAGTTGGATTAAATTCATAATCACCCTTACTAATTGATTATGTCACATAAATTGAATCAGGATTAATTGATATTAAAAGATATATTTTGTAATGTAGCATTTAAAACTTTTTATAAAATAAAAAATTTATTGATTCAACTATTAAACTTAAAATTATTAAGAAAAAAATAAATTTATCAAATTTTATATAATTTAAAAGTTAATTAATATTTTATCATGTCATTTTAAAATGTAAATAAATATTCACTCTTAAATATGAATCTTTAAAAATATTTAAATTATATAAAATTTTATGTACATAACAAATAAAATAGTATTACATAATTCAATAATAAGATCACAAAGCTTACTTTTGTAGAAAAATAAAAATATTATTTTAAAAAGTTTTATAGTTAGTGTCGATCATATGTACATGAGCGAGAGACATAGTACACGTAAAAATGTAATATATTGTAAATTTAAAATAAATTACTCGTAACGCGTAATTAGAAGTGCGTTAAAAATTATATAGATGCTATGTTCTGATATTACATAACTTTATTATAGTCAATTCCAAATTTTAAAAAAAAATGTTTCTCTTTTGAACGACAAAAAATTGAAGGAGAAAAATTGACTATTGAACTAATGGCTTGTATTTCCATAGTGAAAAAAGAGTGTATTAATTAATTAATTAATTAATATAGAAGATGGAATGAAAAGTTGCATTCGGTATTTGTTATTTTCATATTGGTAGGTAAGATATCTGATATCATATCATATCAAAGCTATGATGCCGTATTTTCATTTTTCTGTGTGGTTTCCGACTCTATAAAATCTTCTTTTTTTTTTGTCTAATTGAGATAATAATAATAATAATAATAATAATAATGTTATTTTAATTTCATGATACATTATCACAGCAAAGAATAACTTGGATTGGTGGAATGTAAGCGTCAATTGATATTTGATATTACATTAATTTAAAATTTAAAACGATTAATTAAGATAATAATGGAAGGTGGGCAGTATGATCAAATCGTGATTACTGATTACCATACCAGTAAGGGAATTAATTATTCTTTTATTTTTTCAATAGACAGATAAAAATTATAAATCACTTCCACGAAAATAAATTTAAATTGTTTATTCTAATTATTTACCCCACAACCATTATATATATGGGGAGTAAATACTTTCAAATAATCAAGTAAGGAGAGTTTTTCATTAAATAAAAAAATAAAATAATATTGAAAACGAATAAATGAATAAAAATAGTGCACTTTTAAAACAAGTTTTTTTCCCTTGGCATAATGTAATTTTCTTTACGTGTATTAGAAGTATTTTTTTAATCAATAATTAAATTAATCTCTTTAAGATTCAGCGTTTATTAAACTGAAGTTTTTGTTTTTTGATAGAAAAAAAATCTATGCACAATAAAAAGTATCGAATAAAAGAATATAACTGTAAAGGTGTATGTACTGTAAGAATATGCAGAGTTTATTCATGTTTTTTTATTAAATATATTATGATTCTTATTATTTTAAAACGAGGTAATTTTCTTATTTTCTTATCAAATGAATAAATATTCATTTGATATTATTTATGTAGATTGATTATTAAAAAAAAATATATAAATAAACTTAATATATTATTTATAACAATTATAAATTAATAAATAAAGTTATGTTATATGATATTAAATTATATTGTATCATGTTAATTATTGACTATGATTATTCTTAACCCATATTGAATATGGGAGGGTACGGTATTCGCATCCATCTCTTTTAATGTCATCGTCACTGATGAATGTTATAATGGCGATGCAGCTTCCTATATAAGATGCATCATGCACCATAATTAGAGGTTAAGAGATCTTTTTCTGTATTTACTTTACTTTCACATTATTTAAGCATGCAATTGGTTGAATTTCTTTAGAAATGAGCCTCATCCTTTCCATGTGTTCCCCTTCTTCCATCAAGAGCTTTAACAGGACCTCTTCACAAACTTATTGTCATACCCAAATCGAGCAAGTATTATTTTTCTCATATTTATGATAAACGTATAAAATATTTAAAAATTAAGTAAAGATAATAACGTAATTGAAAAAATTATTAACTTGAAAATTTATAAAATTGATATATTTCGCAATAACTAGCTGAGATTTGACTGTTGATCTAGTATGTGTAAGGCGTATTGAATGAGAAATAAAAGGAGTTAAGGTGGATGAATGCTTAAATGGAACTAACTTGAAGGCATGGCAAGTTTGGGTTCCTTCTTCAAACTCCTTTAACGGTCATTCATTCCGGATTACTGCAACTATTATACTGATTTTCATTTTCTCTTTTCTACTGAGTGGAAGATAATTAATTTACTACTTGTACAATCATATCTTACATGAAGTGAAAAGTGGATGATGACGGACACAAAATATGTTCCAATCGCTGGCCTAGCTTACGTTTTCATTTAATTTCATCTTAATTATTCTCATAGCCATGACTTAAAAGCAAGACTTTTGAATATCACTAGTTAATATGTATGTCCCTTCATTTGAATGCATTTCGTTGGGATTAAGGAAGCAGGAAGGATGAGAAGGTGTAGGTCAAGGTGAAGAAGGTCTTGGTATTCAAATTAAACAAGACAGCGATGATAAAATAAGAACAAATTAATAGTATGTTAGTTGTGCAATGCAATGGGCAATGGTACACCAATTCAAGGAAGTTCTAACGCTTGGTGGTTGTTTGGTTTGCAAGTGAAGTTTGGTTTGAAGACGCCTTGTCTTCGTTTTACTTTGTCTGTTGGGTTTGGTGAAACAAAGTAAATGGACGATGCAGAAGAAACCGACAAAGAAAGTTTCTCTTTTTTCTTTGACCCAACTTAACTTCTCTTAAAAAAAGCCTAACTTGTAATGTTAACGGTCATCAAAACATTTTTGAGATTGCTACTACATCTGCTGGTGGCTGATATGGAAAACATAGAGAATCTTGAAGCTGCCAGGAAGTGCTTGCGAACCGGCTTAGAAAAATCAAACCATATTGCTTCTGCATTAGATGAATCAGGATCAAGATTGGAGCTGCTTAACCAAAGATTTCAATCCTTGGAAGATGCATTTGGAATGCAAACGTGCTCACATTTTGACATTGGAGACCGCATGGACAGTGTTCTTTGCTCTGCAGCTGCAGTCCTGAGAGTGTTTGAAGCTGTTCATCAGCTCAAGAATTCTCTCTTGACTGACCCCACCTCTGATCTATGTTCGTTTATCTCACGCACAAAGAAGCTTGAAGAAGCACTGAAGCTTCTCACCGGTAATTGCAGGCTGACACTTGGCTGGCTGCAGGAAATTTTTGAGTTCTTAAAGGACAATGCAATTGCTAACGAGCATTGCCTATTGGATGTGAGGAAATCTTTGAGAATACTCCAAGAATTGGAGATCATGGAAGAAGGTGCTCGCCATGATGGAGGCCTTCTCAGTTCTTCCTTTGACAAACTAGAGATTGAGTTCCACAGGCTTCTGAAGGAGAATACCATGCCTTTTCCTTTGGTCTCATTAGCATCATCCATTGACCAGCATGGCAACGTTACCGCACAAGCATGGCCAGATTATGTCACAGGGAAGTTGCAGGCCATTGTCGAGAGATTAAACAATGATAGGCTAGATAAGTGTAAATCTATATACGTTGAAGTTCGAGGTATGAATGCTCGAAAAAGTGTGGAGACTCTAGATTTGAGTTACCTTGAGATGACAACTGCTGAATTTGAGGATTTACATGTCATTGAGAGTTACATAGAGCAATGGGGCTGGCATTTGGAGCTGGTTGTGAAGCACCTGCTTGAGATGGAGTACAAGTTGTCTAGTGATGTCTTTGGGAAAATTGGTGCAGACGCATGGATGGGATGTTTTGCTAAGATTGCCATTGAATCAGGAATTCTGTCTTTTCTTCAATTTGGAATGAATGTTTCCGAGAGTAAAAACGAACCCATCAAGTTGTTGAAACTGCTGGACATATTCCGAGTCCTAAATGGTCTACGACTAAAATTCAACCAGCTTTTCAACGGGAAAGCTTGTGAAGAAATTAGAAGTGTGACAAAGGATCTTATCGATGCAGTTGTGAATGGTGGCAGTGAAATATTCTGGCAACTTCCAGCACAAGTTAAGTTGCTAAGGCCAAGTTCTCCTCCTACAGATGGCAGCGTTCCTAGGGTGGTTAGCTTTGTAACTGATTACTGCAATCAGCTACTTGGGGATACTTATAGACCACACTTGAGGCAGGTTCTAGAAATCCATCTTAGCTGGAGAAAGCAAGTATATGAAGAGGGTATTGTCTACACCCAAATGTATAACATAATTAAGGAAACTGCTATTAATTTGGATGCTTGGTCAAGGGCCTATGAAGATATCACTTTGTCTTACCTTTTTATGATGAATAACCACTGCCATTTCTACAATTTGCGGGGTACTGAGCTTGGGAATCTGATGGGAGATTCTTGGCTAAGAGCTCATGACCAATACAAGGACTATTATGCAGCACTTTATTTGAAGAATAGCTGGGAAAAACTGCTACCTATTCTTGTAGTTCGAAAAGACTTGCTATCATCATCCGTGACTGCCCAAGATTTGGTCCACAGACTAAAGGCTTTCTATGCGGCATTTGATGAAAGGTATAGGAAGCAAGCCAACTGGGCAATCCCTGATGAGGTATTGAGGGAAAATATATGCAAGCATTTGGTGGAAGGCATTGTACCAACCTATAAGGCCTACGTCAAAAATTACAGCTTGTCAATAGAAAATGATGCTAAGGCTGCCAAACATATAAAATATTCAGCGCAGAGTTTGGAGAACATGATTTGGTCTTTGTTTCGGCCCAAGCTGTGCATGGATCGGAGAATCAAACAACCAGAGTTGATCAGTAAAATACAAGTGAGCAATCAATTTCGTTCCACTCTTAATGCACTGTAATTGGGTACTCCTTTCACTTATCAAATGAAAGTTAATGTACTAATTAGCACATTTCAAACATGTACAAAGATATAAACCATTGGCTAATAGGCCATCATTTCGCACAATGTCCAATAACTTATTACTTGCCGTGTGCGATGTAAAACTCCTAGTAATCTTAGAATGTCTAAGGCAAACCGTAGGACGAATTCTGTACACATACAGTTTCATTTCAATCCACGCATTGCCTAACTGTCTTAATCCATGACAATAGAGAAAATGAGTTAGAGAGAGTATTAAAGAGTGAAACATAAATGATTACATTATTAGAAAAAGGTAAAAAGAAAATTATTGAGTCGATAAGTAAGTGATTTAAAATGGAGGTTATTATCATTATAAATTGCTGATAATAATATTGACATATGAGGCAGAAAACATATTTAAATTAATGGAGCAAGTCATATTGTTTTAATACAAATGGGCTAACTGTGGAACGTCTCCAAGTTCAGTGGTTCGTTTCTTGTTGACGATTCCTTTGAGTTGTCTGTCCCATGTAAGGCAAATTTCCTAATATATATTATGTGTACTTGTCTACTTACAACTTTGGTACTTGCTAGATTTTTAAGCCTTTACTTTCCAACTCTACGTGTGTTTTTATTGCAAGTCAAAAGTGAGCACTGCGCAAAGGAAAAAGGTAAGGTAGGTATCATCCCATCACTGTTTTGTTTTTTGTTTTTCCATGGATATCATATCACTCTGTATGAACGCAATTTCAACAATTTAGCGTTAGATGTGCCCTCCCGCGAACAGCAAGTGCCCAAAAGTCAAAACACTTGCTTGTGTTCAAATTTTAAGAAAAGTGTTACATGTGTCCTCGAATTATATACTTGATATAAAATAAAATAATAAATTACAAACATTTTAAAATAAATAAAAAATTAAAAATTCATCTACCAATTTCAGTGAGAGTTTTTATGCTATATATGGTTTTTTTGTTTTTTGGAAAAATCTGCATGTCTGTCAGTTAAATGGTTCTGTTGTGCGATAATCAAACACATGGAGAAATATAGTTAGAGAATCAACACATTGAAAAGTATTTCGCCACTAAGATTCAAATGGGCACAACTAGTATTCGTTACTTTTAGCTATAGCTTGCCTACGGAATTTTCCCCTACATTCTGCATCGCCAAATTCATGATACATACATAAAACGCATGCACAGAGACTCAACCAAAATACATGCTACAAAACAGCTATCATAATTCATGATCATAGATACAATTAAGAAACATTTTAAAATCTAGCCCTTTGTACTTGTTGTCCGCGGATTAGCATCTGATAATTGGTTGGTAACATCTCTCATTGTGGGTCTCTTGTGTGAATCCTTCTCAGTGCATCTCAAAGCCACCATAAGCACTTTAGTAACTTTTTCCATTATATGGGAATCTAGAAATTCCTCTGCAAGGCTTGAATCAGCAATTTGATTAATTTCTCCCGTTTCCCTCCACACAGACCAAACCCAACTCACTATATCAGTACCCTCCATGAATGAGGGATCTACTGCTTTCTTTCTCGTTATCAGCTCAAGCAAAACTACCCCGTAACTGTATACGTCAGACTCCCTGCTATTTGCTGTTGTATAAGCATTCTCTGTCACAAGCCAATGTAAACATGTTAATCCATATCAGAATTTTGTAAGGGAAAGCAATATCCAACCAATAATAAATGTGTAAGAGTTACCTGGTGCAATATAACCAACTGTACCAGGCACAGAAATGGAAGGATATGAAGTAGAAGACTGATCCAACAGTTTGGCAATACCAAAGTCAGCAATGTGAGGCTCCATATCAGAATCCAGAAGTATATTCTTTGGCTTGATGTCTCGGTGCACTATGGGAGGATCACAGTCATAATGGAGATAATCCAATCCATGGGCAATTCCAATAGCTATCCTATACCGGACATTCCACTCTAAAGTTGGCTGCGGAGTCTTTTCATGTAAAACATCATGAAGGCTTCCATTTGGCATGTAGCTGTACAAAATTAGACCATAATCTTTTCTCAACCAAAAATCTTCTAATTTGACCAGATTTCGATGCCTAATCTTCCCAAGGGTTTGAATTTCCCTGACCATGCTCGGGTTCTTACCTTTGCTCGCAGCAAATCCTAGCTTTTTTACAGCATAAGCTTTGTCTGGACCTATCAGGGCTTTATAAACAACTCCATGGGCTCCTCTGCCAATAATATACCGATCATCTAGGTTTTCCGTAGCCTCCATGACTTTGTTAAGAAGGGACGAAGAACCCTCTTTAGCAGAGATATGGACTTCCTGCTTAGATTTTCTGCCAAAAGAAAAAATATAAACTAATGCCAGCAACAGCAAAACAACAAATATTGAGGACCCAAGCGCTATCATCACAATTTCAACTTTACTGAGGCCTTTCTGTTTAGTTGATTTATTTTCACATTGCTTTATGTAGCTGCTTTCTGTGCAAGCCAAGCCATCTGACGGTGAACAATTGATACATAGGCCAGGATTACCCAAAAATGATGACAAGGGAGAATTGAGCAACTTCGTTAGCATCTTTGGTACAGGACCGTAAAAGGAATTGTATGAAATATTGACTTCAACTAATGAAAGGAGTTCGTCAAGAACTTCTATGCTTCCTGTCAAATTGTTCTGAGATAGATCCAGTTTTTGCAACATTTTCAGTTTTCCAATCTCCACAGGGATGTCACCTATCAGCCCATTAGAACTTAGATTCAAACCATAGTCCAAATTCTGCAATGCTCCAATGGATCCGGGAATTCTTCCTCCAAACATATTGCCACCAAGTTGTAGTTCAGAAAGCTTCTTAAATCCCGACAAGAACGCTGGGATGCCCCCGCAAAAGTGATTCTCACTTAAAATTAAAGCACTTAGTCCTGTCCAACTCTGTAAACTTGACGACAATGAACCATTTAGGAAATTGAATCCAACATCAAACCTGTCCATATTGGTACAGTTTGACAGTTGAGAGGGCAAAGGACCTTCTAAGTTGTTGTGAGCAAGATTCAAAGTCCTAAGATTCACAAGGTTCCCCAGCTCAGAGGGTATAAGCCCTGAAAAATTGTTTGTGGACAAGATCAAGTCAGTGAGATGTCTGCAGTTTCCCAAGCTTGATGGAATTGCTCCATCGATTTTGTTATTGCTGATGTCCATATATGCGAGGTTCGGATTGCCTTTAAAATTAGGAAGAGGTCCAGTAAAATTATTTTGTTTAAGAATTAACCTTCTAAGAGTTGGACAGCTTCCAACATCAGGAGGTATGGTGCCTTGAAGTTGATTGATGCCCATATTCAGGATGCTTAACTTCTTGCCAAAACACAGATTTGGTGGAATGTTACCACTGAACTTGTTATTTGTGAAGTCCAACTGTAATAAACTGCTGTTAATTCCCAAGCTTTGAGGTATGACTCCAGAGAAGTGGTTGTCAAACAATGAGATGTTCTTCAGATGCTTGAGCTCTGTCATCTCCAAAGGCAATTCTCCAGAAAGGCTGTTGTTATACACTAGGAGATACTGAAGACCTTTAATCTTCCAGATGCTAAGTGGAATCTCACCGGTCAGTTGATTGGAAAACAATTCAAGATCCTTTAGTTCACTTAGTTTTCCCAGTTCACTTGGAATCTTTCCCTCAAGTCGATTGGAATACAAATGTAACTCTTCCAAGGACTTGCAGTTACCAATTTCTGGAGGTATTCTTCCAGTTAAATGATTCTCAGGAAGGCGTAGAAGAGAAAGCTCGGTGAGCAGGCCTATGGAGGTTGGAATATTCCCAACTAAGTTGCAGTGGACAGCTCCAAATTGTGATAAACTAGTACAGTTCCCCAAGCTTGAGGGAACGCCTCCACTAAACACATTGAATGAGAGATCCAAAAACTGTAAATTTTTACAACTCCCAGAACCCAATGGAATGGTACCTCTAAGACTATTTCTGCTGACATCTAAATAAGTAAGATCATTGAGATTGTTTAGACTCAGAGGCAGGACGCCCTGCAACTCATTTTTATTCAAAAACAATTCTTGTAGCTTACTGCAGTTTCCGAAGGATGAGGGAATTGTCCCAGACAAGTGGTTACCCTGAAGATACAACATCAAGAGCTGGCTCATGTTCCCAATACTTGTGGGAATGGAACCACTTAAACTGTTGTGAGACAGATCAACAAGATATAGTTGAGGGATTTGAGTCAAGAAATCTGGAATTTCACCGGTGAGTAGATTATAGGAAAGGCTTAGTATCTTGAGCTTGTGCAAGTTTTTGAAGCTGTGAGGTATCTGACCGCTAAGGTTGTTACCGGCAAGGTCTAAGTACTCTAGGCGACTACAGTTTCCAATTTCAGGTCCCAATTGACCAACAATTCCAGAATCAGTGAGGTTAAGGGAGACCACACGGTGGGTATGGTCACATCGAACTCCTACCCATGAGCATGGAGCGGAATGAGAGGGAACCCAGGTAGAGTTTACGAAATGAGGCACCAATGTCCAATGCTTCAAGAGTGACAAGAGAGCCACCCCATCGGAGTTTAGTGCAGAAACAACAAACAAGAAGGAAGAGAAGAAAAGAATGAACCTCATCATGGTGGAGAGAAGAGAAGGTTCAGAGGGTTGCAGGTTTGATTGCAAGAAAGTGAAGCATTGCAATGGGAAAGACGGTTTTGACTCACAGTTGAATATATAATGCCGAGAAACGTAAGAGGATGACAACACAACACAACAACAGCATTGCATTGAAGCCACACGGTGCTGTCTGTTTCATCTGTTATTTGCTTTCGCTTTCACATTCACATTTTCCCATTCCCATTCATTTTCTGCGTTTAAATTGTTTTCAATTCCATATCTTAACCACTGCCCTCAGACTCAATTTTAATTAGTAGTCGCTGTTGTCAATTGCCACTGTCACCTAATTCCTAACCATCAGCTTTCATTACTTTTTGTTAATATTAACACAAACTAATTCAATATTATAAAATTACGAGTTTTATTATATTTTTAAAATAAATATTAAATAAAATATATGTATTTGCATAAAATATATGTAATAATATTTTTGTTTAAACATAAAAGCTGATAATTTTTTAATTTATTTTATATTTATATTATCATCGATCTTATTTAAACAATATCAATTTATTAACACTAACAAAAATTAATTTTATATATAAATATTAAATTTTAGAAATATCTATGTTATTAAATGATCAAATTATTTACTTATAAATTAAATTAAATAATATATCTATTTATATATACAATAAAAATTGTCTTATTAACACAAATCTCATTATAGATGAAAATATAAAAACAATTTAATAATTAATTTATTTTTAAAAAAATTATAATTAAAAATAAAATTTAATTTTATAAATAAAATTAGATATATTATTGTATTGTAAAAAAATACATCAAATTAATGACTTATATATTGAATAAATGAATATATAATTATATGATTAATAAAAATAGTATTATTAATATAAATCTCATAATAAATAAACATACAAAATTTTAAAAATTAATACATTTAAAATTAATTTTTTTATAATTTAAAAATATTAATATTATTGTTTATAAAATAAAAGGAATTTATTATGTTATTTTTAATTAAATTTTAAAAAAATTCAAATTTTTAAATTATATTAATTTTAAATATCAATTTTTTACTGAGATAAAATTATTTTAATTCACAAATAGTACTTAAAGCTTACATATAAGCTTTATATCTTTTTATAACACCGCTTTAGAGATTTTTATGATATTTAATATAGTACAATTTATTGAAAGCATTTATTATTTTTATATTTATTTTTTAAAATATTAAATTTAAGATGCTATAATTTTTTAAAAACTTTAATACATTGACTATTTTTAATATTTTTATTAATTTATATAATTTAATTAAAAATTATAAATAAGATTGAAGTGAGTATCATTATTATTTTTGTATAAAATTATTCTAAGACAAATATTAAGAATACTAGTTAAAAAATTAAAAATTTATCAACGATTAATTTTAAGTATATAAAAGTAAAAAATAATGAATTATTATTATTTTTTAAGCTTAATAAATATTTTTTTGCTAAAATCTTATACCTGTTTAAAATACCTAAAATTAATTTTAAAAATGAATGTTAGTATTTTTAATAAAAAAATATAATGATATATTTCTTCATAATTTTCAATCCAGCTTTAACATTTTTTATGTTTTAAATATATTTTTAGTAGAATTCTTACTTCAATATGATATTAATTCTGTACAGCCATTTATTAAATATATATATTCATCACATTCCCATACACCTAAATAGTAACTGAATATACTATAATGCTTTGACGCGCGTTTGAACTATTTATGATTAAAAAATATAGATAGAAAGCTTATTGAATTATTTATTTTCAAAAAAATAAAAATGCACTTACTCTGTTCTGTTCACACTTTTTATTTAATTTTAATAAAATTGAATGAACATTTTATAAAAACGAATATAAGAAGGGAATGTGAATTATGATTTGAGTAATGCTTTTTCTCTTTTAAAATTTTTCTTACTAACATGTTATAAACAAAATATCAAACGTAAAATAAATATATTTGATGTCTTCAAAATATAAAAAATATTTAATATTTTCGTTATTTAATAAATAAAAAGATCACGTTCTTTAACGTGAGAAAGAGTAGCGATGTTGGTACAAATTA
Organism: Abrus precatorius; assembly: GCF_003935025.1. Lineage (NCBI taxonomy): Eukaryota > Viridiplantae > Streptophyta > Magnoliopsida > Fabales > Fabaceae > Abrus > Abrus precatorius. Next base: position 30,345,448 of record NW_020874303.1, on the reverse strand, counting down.
AAGAACCCAGCAAGAATTTTTAAAGACAACATTTCGGCTGCTGCAAATTCTATAAGGACTTATATATTTTATAGTTAATTTTTTTAATAAAAGATACAAAATCTAAAATATATGTAACTATATAATTAAAATTAATTTATGTATATATTTTAATGTATGTAACAATATATTTATATCGGTAATAGATGAGTGTTTTATTAGCATAAATCTTATAATAAAAATATATAAACAATATATAATTAATTATAATTGTTTGTCATGAAAACCACAATAAAGACTATGTTCTAATGTGTTCACACAATAATTTTATTAAAATAAATAATAGTATAAAAAATATACTATTATTTATTTGCTAGTTAATCTTATTTGAGTGACAGAATGTTAAATTTTATTAAAACTTGAAATTTGATTGATTAATGCATTTAAATTTACAAAACAAATATAATAAGAATATAACTTTTCCTTATAATTAAGTTATTCATCGTGAAATTGGAATCACCGTTGAAAACGATTTCCTTATCCGATGTTCTTTTCTGACACAGCGCAAGCGGAAGAAAGGTGAATAAAATTTAATGGTTTTTCTTCTGACAAATATAATTTGTTGGTTTTACTTGTACATCATCTCCCACAGATTCAGGTCAGTATGTGTGAACTGGGAAAGCTTTTCAATTGTGACACTGATAATGCATATTGTTGTTGGATGAATTCAATTGTGAATTTTTTTAGTCAAAGTCTCTTTTTCTGGAGCCAAATACCTCCTTACTTACACATTCATCCCCCAAGTCTTCAAGATCGTTATGCTTTTGTTCTTTAACCGCTCTCTGGCATGCACTATATGATAACTGATTCTATGCTTTCGGCATAATTGTTATTCTACTCATTTTTCAAATCAAATATTGACTATGGTAAGCATATCGGAATTTGCATAAATTATGGATCAATACCAGATGCTTTTCCTACTTTTCATTTTCATTTCTTTTTACCTGAACTCCTTACATATAAGATTAGAAAGGGGAATCTTGGTTTTCATTATGTCTTCCAACCTTGAAATAAATGAGGTCTGTCAGCTTATCTGATTTATTGGCTTACGAAAATCTGATCATACCTGTGCTGAAGAATATGATTCATGACTTAACATTTTGTACACAGGCAAGCTTAGGAACGTTTTCTTACCAGCTGGGATGGATCTTAATGATCTTAACAAGGTCTGGGAAATCAAGCCGCTCCAGAGAATCGGAGAAGATGAGGCGAGGAAGATTCTTCAAAAGGTAGCTAAGCAGGTTCAACCAATAATGCGAAAAAGAAAATGGAAAGTCAATGTTCTTTCTGAATTCTGGTACTTGCTTATCTACATCCCTTCATTTTATGTTTTAATGTTGTGCACTTGCATATCTGCTAGTATTAGTTTTCTAAAACTATAGAATGCAGTCCTGCAAATCCATCTCTTTTAGGGTTAAACATAGGACCGGGTGCTGAAATAAAGCTAAGACTACGAAGGCCTAACAGTGAGTGGGATTTCTTCCCGTATGAGCAGATTCTTGATACCATGTTGCATGAGCTTTGCCATAACGAACATGGTCCCCATAATGCTCAATTTTATAGTCTTTTGGATGAAATCAGGAAGGTAATGATGCTTTGTTCTCTGTCTATATATATTTGCTAATGCCGTCTATACTTAACTATAAATGCATTTTTCTAGTTCATATGATATTTATATTGCACGTGCTTTGTAATAGTATGTATTCACCCTGTGCATGGGGTTTTCAATTGAATTGAGATTTGAAGAATTTCCAATTTGGTAATACACTCACTAAACTGGTAATGCATTCATGGTTTAACTTGCCTATAATATAGATACAAAAAAGTAGTGTATTTCTAAGGGGTTCTATTAGTTATTACATTGAGTCCTAAGATCTTGTTTAAAATCGAGGTTCACACCAAAGTTATTCTGGCAGGTGTACCCATCTCTTTTCTTATTTTGCCTAATTGAAGACATTTCATGCTTTGATGAAATTAAAGAGAAGATTGTCATCAGATACACACACTGCCGCCTCTATCAAAAGTAGAATCCTAAATCTCATATGCTGTATTAGTAATAATATATAAAATTAGGACCTTGCTTGTGTTGACTCGCTATCTTTTTATATATGCACAGTTGCACACATCCTTGTTGGTACTTGGTATTGGTCAATGGTCATATATATAATTTGTATACTTAGTTCAGATCTTATTCAACTATAGGAATGTGAAGAATTGATGGTCAAAGGGATTAGTGGCACTGGGAAAGGATTTGACCTTTATGGGAGACGTCTGGGTGGGTTCTCGCAGGTACCACCTCTGTCATCACTTCGCCAGACCGCATTGGCTGCTGCTGAAAGCAGAGCACGTCATAGAGTTTTGCTTCCTTCTGGACCTCAGTATTTAGGTGGTAACAATAATATTAAGTCTGGTCTGAGTCCAATACAAGCTGCTGCCATGGCTGCTGAAATGAGACTGCATGATGACTTGTGGTGTGGATCAAAGTCTGTAGGGGGTGAGACTTATATGCAGGAGAATACAAGTTCTGGTGGACCTTCTGAGAGATCTATTCGAACTTCATCTACAGTGACCAAGGAAACATTTGAGGGAGCACAATGGCAGTGCAACACTTGCACTTTATTAAATAAGGTACATTTTGTTATGTTTGTATAATTATGAAATTGACAGAGTAAATAAAACAGTTACGGTTTTGACCTGATCTCATTAATTCATGTAATGTTAAATTTTTCTGCTTCATTGTTGTATTCAATACAAAAATGATGACCCTGTGAATTTGAAATTTTGCAATCAGCGTCATCCATCCAATTTCAGCATATATAGAAGAATGAAAAGGATCATTCAAATGTCATTTGTGCCTTAACTCTCATTGCATGGAATGATATTGTTAAATTTTGCAAGCTGTCTTGATAGATGAGGTGTCTGTAGGGTGATGTTTTTTGAGGACAAAATTGTTTCATGGAACAAAGGTCATTCTACCATAGTGATACAGTAAGTTGTTAGACGAGACCATGTGTTTTGTCAGCAAGTAGATGATTTAAGTTGAACAAACTACAAAGGTTACAGAAATACAGAATTCCATGGTCAAGGATATGTTGTGGTGTCAATTAGCTCACTAATTAGCCTATGAATGTTGTCAGCTATTGTGATTGTAGTGATTAGGACTAGGTAAGGTTCTTCCTCCTTCATAAAGTACAATAGTGTTCTTCCCCTGTGCCTTTAATTTGGAACCGGTATTTGAATCTATATTGATCAACAGTTTATGTGCTACACATGTATGATTGTCTACTGTATACAAAAGTTTGCCAACACATTAACAGATGCAGTTACTGAACTGAATGGCATCACTTGATTACTAACTATAAAAAGGAAATGGGTGATAAAGCTTAAATCTAGACACATACAAGAGTAATTGTATCAAGACAACTTTGTAATTGCAACTTCGAACTAATACGCTTGTTGTATCTTATTTTAAGTGGCTTATCTTTTTATGTTACACCCTGATTGGCATCCGTACAGTTTGCATATTTGTAATCCCAACTGTTGTATAACAGTGTAAGGAGCATCATTCTCCATATTTGTACTTTGTGGGTGTATTTTTGAAACGCCTTGTTGAGTAACATAATAAAAACAAGAAAGAAGCTTGATGAGTAGAGAATGTCTTTTTTCTTGTGACCATTTTGTATGTGATTAGGAAGCTGCTCATGGATTCGTGTATACCAGCATTTTCCTACATTGAATAGAAATGAATTTTGATGACTTGCTGATTGCTGTACTGCAGCCATTAGCATTACTATGCGAAGCCTGTGGAACAAAGAAGCAGAAAGATGGTTCCAAGTTCAAAGTTTGGTCTTGTAAATTTTGCACTCTAGAAAACAGTGCTGAGCTAGATCGATGCTTATGTTGTGGAGAATGGAGATATTCACACGGCCCGCCAGTGTCTGTCCGTGGGCCATACATTGGCACGTAACTGGGCGAAAGTCAACGAATCCATGTAAATATGCTGGTCATGTAATCGACGTGTTTGTACACCATGATAGCATGTGCTGTATGATGTTTTTGTGAGAAATTAGAAATATAATTTACTGGATATAGCTTGATCTATTTGTTTGAAATAGTCAAATTAGAAGTAATTAGTGAAATAAGAGGTAATGACTATAATGTTCGTTATTATCTCAAGAAATAGAGGGTGGCTGTTCGACGATATAAAATGGTGGGAACCGCTCATCCAACATGCCACATCATTCTATTGAAAAAAATATCGTAGAATTATTTTTGCTATATAGCATTTTTAATTTATTGTAAATGTTCTTGTTACCGAAGGGTTTTGTCTGTTCTTAATTAAAATATTCTAATCATAACATGATATCACAATATAACTGGATTAGGTGGTCGTTATATTAATAACCTTCTACATATCTTAAGGTTTCATTCTTTTAAGTTGCATTTTATATGGGGAATTGTGTTCACTTGTGATGGCTGCATATGTGATGAAATGGACATGTTGCATATGGGAGAAGGCACACCTGCTAGTGTGTGGCCCGAGACAAACTCAAAGAAGCAGAAATCGCTCTTCCACAATGGGGTTGCTCCTGAAAAAGGAAACACATGCAACACCTGGCCACAGGATCCTTCCTCTTCACTCATGTCAAACCCTTTTCTTCCTACTTCTCTCTACTAACTATCAACAGTGCTACAGTCATTTATCATAGATGCTCCAATTTTCACCTTTTGCATGGCTTAATTTTCATAGAATCTCAAAATACAAAACCTACATACATGGATGTAACGAGTCTTTATCTTTAATGGAAGGATGATAATGCGCTTCGAGTAACTTCAACAACGATAGAAAGTGATGTGCTTATATATTGATTTCTCATCTAATATATGCTGCTGTTTTATTAAAACAGCATCTTGTTTTAATTTTCATTTTATTTATCATGTTTTATTTTTAACTATTTTAATATTCTGCGTGTGTCGCTGGAGGAGTTTCAATCGCTACTAATTACGTATTCAATCTTTTTTATAAAAAATAAAAGACTAAATTACTAGAATAAAAAAATTAATTAATTCTGTTATATTTTTTTAAATATAAATTTTATTCTTAAAATACCTATAACATTAAATGGTGTAGTTATTAATTTGTATATTTAATAATACTAATAAAAAAAGAGTATAATTTTTTTTAGCAATTAATATATCTTAAATCTATCATTTATTTTTTATAATAAAAACTAAAAAAAAAATATTTCATTTTGTTTTTTATAAAAAGGATAGGAAGAGTATTACTTTTGGTTTCATAATTACACTAAAGAATTGTTATCATATTATTAATCTCTATTATTTTATTTTAGATTTAATTATTTTTTATTACAACGATTTCAAAAGCTTGTAATTAATTGCATCCATTAACTAAATTATCATAACTTTGTTAAAGGGAAGCTATGTGGCGATTTCATGTAAATAAAGATATGCATCATGGATATTTATCATATAAAAAACTTAATTTGGGATATCATAAACATGGTAGAAATGAAATTTGGTTCATTATAAAGATACTGTTCTTGCCAATGGTTGTGATGATACCTTATTTAACTAAAAAAATATTTATAAAATAATAATTAATTCTCTTAGGAAGAATTTTGTTTTATTCACATGATTCAAACTTGATTATATATTTTAAAAAGAAAATCAAATATATAGTAGCTACTGTTTTTTCGTAATGCATACATATTGGTTTATGTTTGAAAACTTTGATCCTCAGAAGAATAGAATACACCAAAAAGACATTGGATAAACAAATTGAATTATACTTATCTTACACGAAACCGGTGAAGTTGCTGGTGAATAGAAAAAGACATATATTAGTAATATAAATAATAATGATGAACGAAAAAGATAACGATAAAGGGAAGAGGTAAGAGGACGAAGAAAATGAGCGTAATAACTTGAGAAAAGGGGTTACTAATGTGTATGATCTAATATAATTTAAGAGATAGGAGGTGATAAGACACATGGGCGTAGATTTAGGAAGAAAAAAAAGTAAGATATTGTGGGCAGCATTTATTTAATTTAATTGGAAAACGAAAATGTAATGAGGATAGGATACGTGTAAGGCATTAAGAGTAATAATAATGATAAAAGAAAATTGAAAAATGGTTTTGAATAAAAGAATTGAAAATGGGGAAGAGAAGAGATATTTCGCAGAAGGTTCGCAGGTGTGACTTGCCATCGCATAGTTGCCGGCCATCGAACGCCAATAGGAATAGTAAAAGCAAAGGAAATGTCCGTCGTTAATTTTCTTTTCTTTTCTCTTCTCTTCTTCTTCTGGGTCGTGCTTTTTGTCTTACCCTAAATTGCAGCTACATAGAAAAGCAAGAGTTGGTGCTTTGGCTGTGAGCATAGCAGAGAAGAAGTTGATCCATCTTCGGTGGCTGCTGGATCTGTGCATTGGTTGTGGATCTGCATCCATAAATCAATCTATAGAGGTACAGTTGCAGCAGTGCCGATGGGTTCTGTAGAGGACAAGATAGACGTTGATTACGATGATGACACTCCCTTCTCCTCTTCGCCCTCCGCCTCTAAAGTTCACACTTTCAATTTCGAGACAAGCGTTGATTTACGCAAATCCTCCCTCTTTAACATTCTACGGATAACACGTTTCAGCAGGAGTATTTATGTGGTCTTAATCAAAGCAAAGATCAACATGCTCCTTCCCTTTGGTCCATTGGCCATTTTACTACATTACCTAACCGGACATCATGTATGCTTCCCTTAACCTTTCAACTATTAACACTTCGATTTCTTATTACTTACTATATTAGTGCTAATGGGCAGGCATGGGTGTTCTTCTTCACCTTATTGGGTATTACTCCTTTGGCGGAACGACTGGGTTATGCTACCGAGTAAGTCTTCCCATGCCTATTGCCTATTGCCTATTGCCTTATCACATATTCCTCTTTATCTCTAACACGCTTCCTTATTGATGCAGGCAGCTTGCCCTCTACACTGGACCAACAGGTATAGTTTTATTCTTTTTAATGCTACAAATCTCTGTTCTCTGTGTCGAGAACAGGTAGATTTTTCAATGTTACCACAGCTATGTTACATGACCTTATGACTGTGTTCAATGTTGACCCTGCCCAACTTTATTGGTTAGCACAATATGGTTTATGTCATGATAACATACAATCAAATATTTTTCCAGAATCATTAACATGTGAACGCGTACTCCTCTTTAAAGTAACTTTATCCTGGTTCTCTAATTTAATTATTTTCATTTTCTCTTCGTTTTATTTTCCTATTTATCATGTTATAGTTATTCCTTTTACGAAGGCTTGTTGTCCAAGTGCATCTAGTTCGTCCATTCAACTGACTTTTGCTCTCGTGCAGTTGGGGGTCTGCTTAATGCCACGTTTGGCAATGCAACTGAAATGATTATATCAATTTATGCATTGAAAAGCGATATGATTAGGGTTGTTCAGCAATCTTTGCTTGGTTCAATCTTGTCAAATATGCTTCTGGTTCTTGGGTGTGCTTTCTTCACTGGTGGCCTTGTCCACTACCAGAAAAAAGTACAGTTTTTTGATAAGGTACATATTTTGATCTGAATGAAAATTAGTGCATGTAATTGCTTCTTTTTGTCTGTGCTTTCTTGATGTCAGAGTTCACATTGTATTGGCCTTTGCAACAGGCAGCTGCTATTGTCAATTCTGGGTTGCTGTTGATGGCAGTAATGGGAATACTATTTCCTGCTGTGCTTCACTTTACTCACTCAGAGGTTCATCTTGGGAAGTCAGTGTTATCTCTATCAAGATTTAGCAGCTGCATAATGCTAGTGGCATATGCAAGCTACCTTTTCTTTCAACTTAGAAGCCAGCAAAATGTTTATAGTCCAGTTGATGAGGTTAGTTCTTTTGTCTCCAGCACGCCCTTTTCTTTTCAATCTTTAGCCTTGCCCCATATTTTTGTGAAGTATAATTATCAACTGTAAATTGTGGTCGATGGTGGAAAGCCAAAAAGATCCCATAAAATATGACTGATGACACTGTGGGCTAATAGCAGAAGCATGACGGATGAATTAAAAAAATATATGTATGCATGACATAAGCATAAAATCTCATAGCAATTAAAGACAAAGTTCCATGTCCACACGAGAAAAAGAAAAGGTGTTTTTGTTTGGGTCACTATATTCAAATATGTTAATTAGTTAAGCATCTTACTGAAAGAGTGAGTGGAAAATATTTTAAAAAATGGTGAACTGGGAAAAATGAGTGCATAGGCATCATGTGAGGGTTAGTAACTTAAGTGGAATTTTTGTAGACTCCTGAAGACAATGGGAAACCTTAAGGTGCTGGCCACAATATTTTGTTTCATCAAATCACCCTTGAACACTAATTGGTGTGGTTGCACTTCCTTTAAGACTTGTTTTTGGCATTGCATTTTGATTTTTGATAGATGACAACATGAGGGGATTGTTCTTACATTTATTAAAAAAGGAATTTTTATTTTTATTTTTTTTTAATTTTTTTTTTATGTTTTCCCTTTTAAAACTTTGTTTTTTTAGTTGGTCAGAATATTAAATTATGACATATCTTTTGGAATATGAAAAGTTTATGTGAGTGAACTTGTACCTATGGTATGCAGTTTTCTCTATTATTCAATTGTTCATTTACACTTAATCTCCACACTTTATAATGTAGGAAGGAGATAATGAAGAAAGTTCTGATGAGGAGGAAGAAATTGAATTAACTCAATGGGAAGCAATAGTCTGGCTTGCTATTTTGACGGCATGGGTATCTATATTGTCTGGCTACCTTGTAGATGCCATAGAGGTATAGCTATATCAGAATTTCTTGATCATTAGTTTCTATTATTTGTACCCGTGAAGTTTCTATTCTCATGGAATGTTAAATTTGAGCCTTTATATATTCTTCTTAATTTTTGTTTCACTTTGTTTTTAGTTTTGAGGAAGCTTAGATCAAAGAACATACTCTCACACACATCACTATCAGATCTCTGAATAAAAGTGATATGAAACACTGACCTATACTCCTATTATTGCTAATCAAGAAGGGTTAGGTGCAATGGTGCCATGGTGGTGAGTGAGTTGCCCAAGTTTGAACCTTAAAGAAGGCAATTGTTGGGAGGACCTCCTGGTTAGTTACTAGTTGTGACAGTGCTCAGGGGTTTAGTTTTGCAGCAATGCCTATGGGAACACCTCAGTCAAAGTCCAAAACCAAATAATAAAAAAAAATCATTTATACTAATAATTTAGGTCACATACAAATGTAATACAAGCCTAGCCCAACATCATTTAAGACAACATAACTTAGTAGAATAATGCTGTTTAACAAAATAACACCACTTAAAAACATCATGGGAGTAAAAACAACCACTTTCTACTAATTAGAACAAAAGTTGAGGACACCAAATTTTAGGAGTTAGGTGAAAAAGTGATGGGATCAGGTCATAAGGGATGGTAACCATTGATATTTCCTTGAAATTTTATGAATCAGGTGAAAAAATGAGAATAGATCTATATTTTAATCTACTAATTAGTTTTTAAATAGTGGTCATATATAACACTGACCTTATCCCCTTATCTGTAATAATCTGGATCAGGTGCCAGCAGTTCTAGACCAACTCACAAACACTTAGCGTAATGCAATTATATTATCCAACGTAGAATTCCCTAATTTTCTGCTGGAAATATATATGATGATTTTATTTTATTGTTTTTGTTGGACCAAAAAATATCACTATTGTTGTCCGTAAACATTGTGTCATAAGTTGATTCATTAATATATTGTGTTCCTTGTTTCTTGCAGGGAGCATCTGAGTCAATGAATATGTCAGTGGCCTTTATTAGTGTCATTTTGCTTCCAATTGTAGGCAATGCTGCAGAACATGCTAGTGCTATCATGTTTGCCGTGAAGGACAAGCTTGTAAGTGGCTTTCAACTTTCAAGGCCTACACTTTATTCTATGAATACCGTTTAATCTGGTAATGGATTTAATCTCTCCACAGGATATCACAATTGGAGTTGCTGTTGGATCATCTACACAGATATCTATGTTCGTGGTATGGCCTTGAACAATTATTAAATCGTTATTTGGGGTATATATTTACCACATCTTTTTGTGAATAAACTAAACTGGATTTCCCTGTCATTTTTGGAGTTAATTAATTTGAAATCAAATGATGGTCAATGGAGAAAATTGATGATTCTTATTTTCTTGAAAAATGTAGATCCCCTTCTGTGTGGTTGTTGGATGGTGCATGGGGAAAGAAATGGACCTGAATTTTCAACTCTTTGAGACTGCCACACTTTTTATCACTGTGTTGGTAGTTGCATTTATGATGCAGGTATGTGATTTCTTATTTGCGCCTAAGAGTTGTGTTGCTAGCAGTTGTTAATGTTCCCAACTTCGTAAGCAATTAAACCAAGTAACTTGTAAGTTAGTTCTCCGAGTGCAAAGCTAACAGTTCCAAAGTCTAATTTATTGAGGTAGAGTGAAAAATCACGAGCTTGTTTTTGTGGTTGAGTTAGATCTAGTCCAAATTCTAGACGAGCATTCGAAATGGGATGCTTATGAGTTATGACCCTTGTTCAGTCAGATTAAGGTCAAAGTTACTTTATAGTCATGTATTAGCTTTTATTGCAACTATTATTTGTGTTTGTCACAGCCATCTTTAATTTAACTTTTTCCTTGCAGGAAGGAACCTCAAATTACTTTAAAGGCTTGATGCTTATTCTATGCTATCTTATAGTTGCTGCCAGTTTTTTTGTGCATGTAGACCCTAAAAGTGGTGAGTTACTGAGAATATACTGCATATATTCATAGTAGACTTGTATTGTGAGGGAGAAGCTAGATGAATCTCCTGTAATTCTCTTTATGCCAAGTAAACTTCCAGCAACAACCATGCCTAGTCTTTTGTTTGATATGTCCATTACCTGTCTTCTCCTTATTGCTTCTCAAGATATGCATTTATTTTCTGTTAAACGGTATGAACTTCTGGACGTTAGAGTTTGGACCCTTTCATAATCTTGAGGCACCATCTTTCTAGTTTGTATGTGGTATACCAAGAGTGGATTTGCTAGTTCCACATGTCAGGAAAATAGTGTAACTTAGAAGCTTAAGAAATATCAAAATAGTATATTATTCTTGTTATCTGAAATTCGTATATTTCATTTTTGCCTGTTTGGCAGAGTCTAATTGCATGTTTGGTTCATCTAAATTCTGAGAAAATAATTGTATTTTTCAGAATCTTTCTTCGGAAGTTGAAAGAAATAAGCGATTATTTTCTAAAAGAAGTTAAAACAAACATGCACATTTCTTGTGTTTAAGCTGTGCCCGAGGATCAGGCTATTTGCTAATAGAAGTGAAACTTCTTTATGATTATGTTTTGAGGTTTATTTGACATATGCATAGGACTCATCGTAATGCTGCTCGTGGAATCTTGGTACAGGTGATGACTAATTATACAGTGTAGGTGTGGCAGCTGTCCGCGTTGCATTTCCTTACCACTTTATGTATCAGAAAGGTAGTAAGCAGGGTGTTTGAAAGGGTTCAAGAAAATTCTTCAACCTGCATTCAACATGACGTGGGAACCCCCCGAAGTGATCACGAGCAAACTTTACTGAAAATTTTCAGCCTTGTATTATATTGAATTTTGAGAGAATGTGTTGTCTGTATCATTTTTATCCTAGTTTTCATTCATTCACAATAAAATCTTGTAGCCTTTTGGCTCTCATATCGTCAATGAATCACGCTGAAAGTAACCAATCACTGCAAACCCTTTTCTTTTTTCTTTTTTCATTTTTACGGCGTCTATTTACAATTATGGAAAATATTAACATTATCTTTTGATTTTAAGCATTTTAGAGTAGTAAAATTTTATTGAAAAAGTTAATTATTTATTACATAAAGTTACAAAAGCATGATAAGTATTTTCTAAAATAAAAAATTTGTGTTCTTAAAATTAAGCTTAAAAGATAATGATAAGAAAATCGTACAATCATTAGACTATTTCGGTATTGAAATTTTGGAATGCAGACACTGTTGCCAACTTTTCAGGTGTGACTTTGCACTTTTCATATTTTCTAATATAGTTTATATTATGTATTATAAAGTTTAAGGCTTTAAATCTTGTGTTTCTTTCTCTTTCAGCGATAAGTTTGTTTTTTCTTTCTTCATGTTCTTGATCATTAAAATTATTTAATTAAAGATGACTCATTTTGATTCATTGAAATATTGATAACATTTAAGAATATTTGATTTTATATGCATATTTTGATTGCATTTAAATAATACATGAATTAAAGTCAGATTTTTCTCAATTGAAGATGCAAAGGATCCAGTGTATAAGTTTTCTTTCATTAGCATTAAGTTATCTGATCCGTGTTTTACCTTTTGTCTTTTGCTCTGCTTCAATTTATATTCTCTTTTTTTTTAGTTCTGGTTTTCTTCTTAAGGATTTTGTTTTTCTATTGACATTCTCTTTGAATCATTGTATATCATTCGTTTAAATTTGCTATTTTTGTGTTTGGAGCTTACTTCTGACGTGTGGATCTTTCAATATTTTAGTTATTGAGATGATGGAAAAATTCAAAAAGAAATTTAAGGAATTTAATGTGTATTTAAAATTAAGAAAGTCAAAATTGCACATAAATATTTACATTAAATAATATTAACATCTTAATAATAATATAAATATTTGCATTATAGGAAATTAGGAAGTATTCATCGGATTAAATTAATTCTATAAATTTGATAATTCAAATTAAATAAATTAAATTGGTTTGAATCGGTTGGGTCAATTGGTTCGTTTTACTTTAAATTTAAATGAAATTAATTGTATTTAATTTAATTTTTAAATTTAAATTTGTTCAACTTGAATTTAATCGATCACTCAATTAATTTTTAAAAATTTTAAATGTACACATTTTAGCCTTTCCTCTATTTTTGTCCCTTTTCCACTTATTGACTATCTTATCCACTATCTAGTATTTTGAGTATTTTTTGTCATGTTTATTGTCTAACAAGTTTGGATTGGTTTAATATTTATAAATTTAGATAAATATAAAACAATCAATTAAAGAATATAGTAATCATTGATAATAATTAATAATTTTTAAAATATAAAAATATAAACGTATTTGAAAATATTAACCTAAAAGTTAATATTTGTATACATCTCAATAAGATTCAAACTCAAAACATATTAATATCATAACTCAAATTCCATATTCCAAAAGATAAAAAAATTCCAACCAAATATATTTAATATATATATATATATAAAAAAATTATATCTTGATGCCACTGAAGGTGAAAGTGATTGACTGATTCAAATTTTTACAGCATATATATAAGAAAATAACACTCGTAACTTATACATGGTGTGTTGCGTACGAGAATATACGTATTAGTGATGAAGCCTCGACTAACACCACCTTTCCCTCTAACGAAAAATAGAATAAAATATATGATGATGTTGGGTTTTCAATTTGGAAGCTTTGCTCTAAGATCCTTACGCAAGATTTTGCCTGAGGGTGACTTGGGGATTGCATCAATGAAGAATACTCGGTTTATTCTTTTGTAAAACACAACCTGCATTTCAAATTACAATTGTGGAAAGTATACATCTTTATCCAGTAATAAACACACTTATATCTTAGCCTTCAAAATTAGGTGAGAACAAGTACACAAATTAGGTGGGAAGTGGATACGAGAGTTATTAAAACCTTGTTAACTTTTTCATAGATAGCAACTACCAAGTTCATATTCGATCAGGATTTTGTTTTCATTTTTCATTAGTCATGCTAATTTTTCTTTTAATAAAAAAAGTAGACGATATATTAAGAGAAAAAGACCTGTTTGGATATAAACTGCTTAATTTCGTCCTCGGTTGTATCGGTATGACCATTTGATCTTACAACAAATGCAACAGGTACCTCTCCTGCTGCTTCATCCTTCATTCTGAAATTTATGTTTAGGAATTTATTAAGATGTATGATGATGGAAGCGAATGTAAAATACGGCACACTTACGGAACGACAGCAGCATCAGAGATCTTAGGATGAGATAGAAGAAGGGCTTCTAATTCAGCTGGCGCCACTTGAAATCCTTTGTATTTGATCAATTCCTTCAGCCTATCAACGATGAATAACTCGTCGTCATCGTCGATATAACCGATGTCACCAGTGTGTAACCAACCCTCTTTGTCTATGGTTCTCTCAGTAGCTTCTGGATCATTTAGATAACCTAACCATGTAAACATGCATTCATCATTTTAGCATCACCGAGTCAATCAGTTGTTGCAAATCTTTTGTCGTTTTTCAAACGTGTTTTATGGTTAATAATTTACCCTTTACAGCCACTTAAGAAATAATATTATAATTTGTTGAGCCGTACGGGGAAGTAATAGTTTAAAGAAAATGGGGGAGTTTGACTGTGGGGACAAACCGGCCATGATCACACACACTTGAACCTTGATGAAAGCTGAAGACTGAAAAGTCCATTTTTGGACATAATGACGTCAAAGTCCAACTCCACTCTTTCAATGTTTGGCGATAAATATGCCAATCAGCACAACACCATTTGCTCCCCTTTTCAAAGGAACATGTCCCAACGCCCTTAAGTCTTGTTTGGACGGAAATCATGAATTCGAAGGTGGGTTATTTTTCTTTTTATAAATTAAGTTAAAAAGGAAAAATATTTTTTAATTTGATTATATTTTGAAGAAAAATAATATTTTTAAAGACAATGTTAATTATCAAGTATTGGAGAGTACCCTTCATAATCTGGTCGCCTCTTATGCAGATTTCACCGGACTGGTTGCGAGGTAAGGAAATGGCAGTTTCAGGGTCAACGATCTTCATCTCTGCATTTCTTACAACGGTTCCGCATGCACCTGCCTTTACATCCATCGGTTCCTTGGCAAATGCTAAGGACATCGTTAGCACAGGCCCTGCCTCCGTCATTCCGTATCCCTGCACCATTTTTCAAGATTAAACTGATAACATAAATAATGAGTCCATATTAGAACTAAAAAAGAGATCTTAATAAACGTAAAATTGAAAGTGAGTTTAGGTTAGGCCCTTGCGCATTAAATGTGGGAAAAGGAAGGAATGGTACCGTACCTGACCAAGTTTGGCGTGGGGGAATTTGGCACTGACAGTGTCTAAGAGTTCCTTACCGAGAGGAGCACCCCCAGACTTGAAGACCCTTATGGAAGAGAGATCGTACTTTTGAAGATCGGGAGACTTGGCAACGGCCAAAACAATGGGGGGGACAACGGGTGCAACACTCACTCTGTGTTTGTGAACCAGAGACAGCAACGCATTGATTTCGAACTTTGGCATTAGGAGAATGGCAGCCTTGGCTCTTAAGCCGCATAGCAAAACAGAGTTGAGGGAGTATATGTGAAACAGAGGAAGCACGCAGAGGATTATGTCCTCTGAGTGATAATAGAGGTTGGGATTCTCCCCATCCACCTGCTGTGCAATGCTCGTTACCAATCCCTTGTGCGTTAACATCACCCCCTTTGGCAGACCCGTTGTTCCCGACGAATACGGCAATGCCACCACGTCATCCGCTCTTATCTTAACCTCCCCAATGTCCCCGCTATCCTCACACAGCTGCGAGAAATGCATGTGCCCCTCTGGCGGAGAATCCACGAACACCAGCTTCACCCCCTCCAACCCCTTCACTTTCTCGTAGTAAGAGGCCTGGGTTATCACCACCTTCGCTTTCGACCCCTTTACTTGCTTGGCGATCTCCGCTGGAGTGAAGAAGGGGTTGGCAGCGGTGGTCATGGCCCCGCGATAAGAAGCGCCGAGAAAGGCCAACACGAATTCCGGGGAATTGGGGAGCAGGATCATTATCACATCGCCCTGTTGGACGCCCAATTGGCTCAGCCCCCACGCGACTCTGCGGGCGGTGAGCTCGACCTCCTCGTAGGTGTAGACGGCACCGGTGGGGGCATTGATGAGGCAGGGGCGTGAGGCGAATTGGGACAAATTCTCGAAACAGTATGCATGGAGGGGAAGGTGTTTGGGGATGTAGATATCGGGAAGCTTGGACCTGAAAATGAAATCCGTTTGGACAGCCATTGTTGTTTCTTGGAGAGAAAACAAGGAGGGGTGGGTTGATACAGAGTGTTGGGTGTGTTGTAATAATAAAGGATGGGTTGGTGAAGGGCAGAATGGGGATTAAAGGGATGTGGGAGGGACAGAGAAGAGAGTGAAATATGAAACTTGAAAAGTTGGTGAAGAGAGTTGGTGAATGGTGAGTGCGGTTTCGGCTTAATGGGGGTGGGAGTGGGACCAATTAAACCCTTCCTAGTCTCTCCCTTTTGTTTTTGTTATTGTTACGGGCTGGGCCTTTTACCTACCACCCATCTTCTAAGTGGACCTCTCCTTTCTCATCCTTCACCTACCATCATCAATCATTTTCTTTTTCTTTTTCCTGGCCCAATCCCATCCTGGGCCTTCCCTTTTTTCTTCTAATGAAAAGGAAAAAAATAAGTAAATACAATGGAAACCAGGTTATAGGGGACTTGCAAAATAGAGGGGGAAGCATAGATCTAATTTAGAAGAGTTATGGACCCCGAATGTCATCAGTTAACACTAATTAACGTACGTCCTGACGAATGAGATGTAGACTTCATTTAGATTACCTACGGTTTTATTATTGTTTAAAGTTAAAAATAATATTCAGTTTATTAAAAAAAATAAGCTAATGATCCCGTGACCCTGAAACTATTTAACATATGATAGCAAATCCCACATTTGTCTCGAAAATATGTATTTTTTTTAGCTCTTTTAAAATGAAAAAAATATGTAAAATTCTCAATTTTTGGTTCTACACCTTTCATGAGCCAAGTTTTATTTTCAACCACCAATATGCACTTTTGACATAAACTCATTGGATTCTCAGAGCCGGTAAAAACTTATTGGATTCTTCCCTAACTACAGAAAAATATACGCCCTCTCCCATCATGATTTGGAGTTTTAAATGGGTTTTAGTTGCGTGGGTAGTATTACTCTTGTCAATTTTAAAATTAGTGATTGACCTTTTGCCATGCACCCTCTCTCTATAATATCGCCACCCTTCTTTTCTCTCAAGTTAATTATATTATTATCTTTCATCTTATGTAAGCAGTTATAATTGTAGTGCATTTTCACAAGTCAACGTTGCTTTCATCGAACCGCTGCCCCATATATACACACACACCACGAAGAAAAAAGCAGCTGCATGCTTAGATGGACTCAACAACTACGTTGTTGTTGCTGTTCCTTCTTTCAGCTTCAGTTTGTTGCCATGGTTCTATTATCGTATCCAAGGATGGGAGTGGAGATTATACAACGGTGGGTGAAGCCATTTTGAATGCTCCGGACTTGAGTGACAAACCTTACACTATTCACGTTCGACAAGGTACTTATGAAGAGTACGTAGTCATTCCTCCTGAGAAGACTAATATTAAACTCGTTGGAGATGGACCTCAACACACCAAAATAGTTGGCTACCAAAACGGTTTCACCATAGGTACGCTTCGTGCTCCACCTTTTAATTTGATTTTATTCTTCTTCTTAATTCTTCATCCCATTCCTATCTCTAATCTTTAGTGCTGGTTAATATTCATATCGTAACGATTTCTTAATCATGAATAGTATGTTCAGAGTCAAAATCCTTCGCCGTTACGTTTCCAGTATTCTTCTTGTATTTAACCGCATAGTTTGGTATTGAAGTATCTAATTGGCTAACCAAAAAGTAAAAACACGAATATGCTATGTTTTTGTGCTAACATATACATTAATTAACACGAGTGTTGTCAAAAGGAGAAAAGAAGAGAGTTTCTTGCAAACTAGTAGTTGGAGCGAGAGAAATCTAAGGTCAAGGGGCTCTGTAATTCTTTCGGCAGGATAAGTTGTTTATGAGAAAGTAACACTAAGAGCATGTTTGTTTCCCTTTTTAAAATAAAACGCAATGCAAACATACTCTAACTATCATATTTTAAGTTTTTGCATCCCCGCTAGCTCTCTAGACTACATAGTGTGGCTGGAATTCATAATAAATAACGCATAGAGTTCTTTGGGCACTACTTGAGATTTGTTCGACCTCGAATCAGAGAAGGGGAATTAATGAGTAACTATACACCAAAGATTTTATGGCAACAAATATGCATGAAATTAACAACATGCACTTTATTGTTGATCGATCCTTTGATTCAACGAGACTAATAGTATTTAATTTTCTTCTTTCACGTTAGCAAATAGCACAACTTTCTTGCATTGATAATTGTATTTGAAGCATAAAGTTAAGGGCCGGAGGGGCACGTTATACTATACCCGCTTGCAAATTAAAGAATGCAGATGTGCGATAGATTACAGATATGTATACAAGACGAGAGGATATTTGGTGAATATATTAATTAGAGTACTGACTTCGAACTCCAGAATGTAAAAAACAAGTGCCAACGCCCAACGACGACCTTAGACGTAGTACACAGTTAACCTAACAATATATTTTTATATGGGCATTTGGCAACCTACCAGAAAAATAATTCTAACCTAATTGGTCATATCGGTGTCACTGTGACAGAAGCTTGTGGTTGCTGTATTATTGAGTCAAATTCTAGACGTATTGAGCATAATTTGGCAATAAAGAGCTCGAGTGTTAGGTTTTTTACTGTGCTTATCGTCATCATAAATTTGTTAGAGTTTTCACCTAATTTATTTTGTTTCACGAGATTCTTTTTTTGAATGAATTGGTGTTTCGCATATACACATGACTTTAAAATAATATTGGACGATAGGATGTCGTACTAAATATATGATTTAATCACGTAAGGGTAAGGTCCTTCATATAGTTGTAGTGTGTGTGAATGAAATGTAATTGGCGAAAAGAATTGATGGATATTTAATGTATTGATGAAATTAAAATGAGTCAGATATCCGTGGAGAAGGGTTCATGGCAGAAAACATGGGATTTGTGAACTGGGCAGGGCTAAACGCAAGCGCTGCAGTGGCGGTTCGGAACGAGGCGAACAAGAGCGTATTCTTCCAATGCTCCATCGAAGGATTCCAAGACACGCTGTGGACGGTTGCGGGGCGACAATTCTACAAAAACTGCGACATATATGGCACCGTTGACTTCATCTACGGCGACGCAGCAGCAGTGTTTCAAGACTGCACGGTGTACGCGCGTTATCGCGAGTACGTGACGTTCACTGCTCAGTCACGAGACGACCCAAAGGAGAAAACAGGGTTCACATTCCAAAGATGCAAGTTCACTATGTCCCCTGAGGACTCCCACAGAAAATCAGAGGTCCATGCCACCTTGGGCCGTCCCTTGAGGCCCTATTCCACAGTGGCCATCTTACAGTCTTTCATTGACTCCATGGTGGACCCTAAAGGTTGGGAGCCCATGCCCCACCAGCCCACTGACAAAGCCTCCTACATCGAGTTTGAAAATGTTGGGCCGGGCTCAAATACTGATCAAAGAGTTGACTGGCCCGGTGTTAGACTCCTTCACTACCCAATCCAAGCAGCCCCTTTCACTGCTTCCCGTCTCTTGGACGCCGACTCTTGGATCCCCTCCACCGGTGTTCCCTACGATAATGGACTCTAGTCCACTCTTTTTCCACCCATGTTATGTTTCTCTTTAATATTTATTATCATTTGTAACCAATCCAAATTTCCAAAATTGCTTTAATCTCGTAACATTATTACCGTTCAGCTTTGTTAAATGTGTTAATTGACACTGCGCGTGTTTTTATCTCAAGGAATATATATTGCTTTATCTTTTTAGAAATGTAACGAAATAGTAATAATATATATACACATAATTGGGATGAGTGGCGGGGAATTGTCATCTGCTATCGGTTGGGATGGCGAAGTTGTTATTACCGTTGTGGGTTGCAACTCCAAAAGCAAAGGTTGATGCGTTTGCGTTGTGCGGGCAATTGAGTATTCGATGCAGTGATGAAGAGAAAGAGAAGAAGAAGAAGAGGAGGTTGTCGAAGCAATCGTCGTGGGAAGCCAAAGACGTGGAGGGAAGAGACTATCTCTACAGGCTTGGCAAAGAGGCTGATAACATGAACATCGCCGTTGGCCAGCGTGCCGGCATCATCGATCCCCTTTTCGCCGGCGATTTTCTCGGCAAAGACTGTATTTCTCATACTCACTCAACATTCTTTTTCCATTTCAACATATTATTCAAAACAATACAATATCACGTTTTGTGGTGCACTGTGCAGCGGACGTTGTGTTCGATTATCGTCAGAAAGTGACGAGGTCGTTTCAATACCTTCAGGGCGATTATTACATCGCTCCTCTTTTCATGGTAATTACGTGTATAACACTATCCTCTTCACTTCCTTTTCTTAGAAAGTATTTATTTTTGTTTTACTTCTTTATCTATGAGAGATTAGACTAGTTAGATAGTTTGCTCTCTTAGTACCTTCACACCTCTAAAATATTTATTTTCAAAACACCTAACTGCTCCTTCTACTGAATCCCTCTTTGCTCTGCTTGGTTTGTGGTTAGTCGTTACTTTTTGTTACTACTTACTGTTGAGTGAGGTCGCCTTTGGTTCTGTATGTCACTAATTTGAGCATTTCTGTAAGGTTTCGAAGTTTTGTCTAACTCAGAAATCATAAACGCTCTCTCTAGCCACATTGTTACGTTTACCACCCAATTCCTCTGCTAGTGTTGTGTTCCCTTTGTACTATTTTTTTTTTCTTCATTGTTTTCTGATCATGAGCTCGTTACTTTTTTCAAACTGAGTTGAAGAGAGAAAACAGGGAAAGAAAAAGAATAGGCATTTCTTCATTTTGCTTTTATGCAGTGATCAGAAGATCATATCTTTACCGCTTTGACTGTGTCAACTTCCTATTCATTTCCTCTCCTTTTCTTTGTGTTGTGGTAGTATTTAATATTTTGGGTTCCCTTTGCTTTCTTTTGGCAGGACAAAGTTGGTAAGTTCTCTGAAAATGGACCATTGTGAAGAAACTGTTGTAAGTCATTTTGGTGCAGTAAGAGGGCTTGGTAAAAGTGATTTATTTTGCTCTAATGTAGAAATGGTTGCAACTTACTGATATTGATCATCATCCTGTATGCACTAACTGCATGCTCTATTGATGCTACTGGTTCCTTATCTCCTTGACTTAAAAATGACATAGTTAGTTAATGTGCTTATAACTATTCAATTTTGCAATGAAAATTTTAAAAACCACCAAATTCATATATTGAGGATTCATCTCTATTTTCCTTTATACAACTGCATTTCTGAATTGGCTTCTGTCATTTAATATTCAAATTCTAAAATGCTACTTTTACATGATGCACAATGTTGTAACTTTTCTTGCTGTGAATGCAGTATGTCACATTGTGAAGAACTACCTTGCTCATCTACTCAATACTAAAGTTCCTTTAATTTTAGGTATAAACCAAACTACAAATGAATTTTCCTGTGGCTTATCTAAAACCTTAAAGAAAGTAAAATAACAATGGGTAGGGTATTTTAGATAGTTTCTTTTTGCAAATTTATAGTTATGACTGTGATGTTCATGCTCACTCGGAAAATTTCTACCCTGACTATTTTTAGTCTAATATTATTTCACACAATTTCAAATTTAATCTGGGAAAAAAATTTAACCTGTGCGCACAAAGAAATCTTCAGGCTTCATGTTTGTGCATTCTATCTTAAAATTTAACCTTTATTTTTTACTTTCTTCCAGGAATTTGGGGAGGAAAAGGACAAGGGAAATCCTTTCAAACAGAACTTATATTTCAGGCCATGGGAATTGAACCTGTAATTATGTCTGCTGGGGAACTAGAATCAGAGAGGGCTGGTAAGTTGTTTGCTTGTATAAACATAGCTCTTTCAAGGGAATCTGTAAGAAATAGAGAAAACAAACAAAATAATTCCTATTTTCATGATTCTAATGTTAATTAGTTCTCATGTCTAACACTAGAAAATGATCAATGGAATTATTTGTAAGTTGTTTTCATTGCAATGTTTATTTTCCGTTAGTTCATACCATTTTTCATAATGTGTTTAGTTTTGCATACTTTTGCAGTTTCTTTAATTTTGATTCTCATGTATTTACATACATAGATTCTTGTAACTGACAGAATTACACCATCCTACTAATTTCAATGTACAGGAGAGCCAGGAAGATTGATTCGTGAACGCTATAGAACAGCATCTCAAGTGGTCCAGAATCAAGTTAGGAGTTTTAAAGTTTTCAGTATGTCTTGGTTTCAATGTTAAAATGTTACTTTATATGATTAATGACAAGACTGTGGCTTTGGAAAAGATAATATTCCATTCTTTTTATAGAAGTTGAACGCTAAAATATTCTCTTCTTTGTAAGCTATTACGAAAATGTTGCATTAAGATATCATTTCTATGAAGAAGAGAATAGAAAGAAATTAATAAAAATGTTATATCATTTCTATAAAGAATGTTAATATGATATATTTTGAAGAAAGTAACATTTGTGCTTCAATTTTACATCTAGCTTCTATTCTTATTAGTTGAACATTGTTACTGCAATTCCTTGATTTGCTAATGCAGTCAAATGTTTATACCAAGTGATGACGTGCTGAAGGCTGGCGTGTCCAATGTTCCCTTTCCAATTCCTTAATCAGTTGACGTAATTTAGTATTGGTTTCCTGGTACAGGGAAAAATGAGCTGTTTGATGATCAATGATATTGATGCTGGCCTTGGTAGATTTGGTGAGCTAATACTTGATATGGACTGGAGAAACAAAAATACTTAGCAATTTTAATTCTGTAACCCCTTTTTTGTTCATTACACTTTGTGTGTGTGTGTGTTGTGTGTATTGCATCTTCTAGTGTTGCATTTAACTGCTTACTGAACGTAATTTTCCTGTTTTCATACAGGGAATACTCAAATGACAGTCAACAATCAAATTGTTGTTGGGACTCTCATGAACCTGTCGGACAATCCTACAAGAGTAAGTATTGGCCAAAATTGGCGAGAATCAGATGTCACAAACAGAATTCCAATCATTGTAACGGGGAATGATTTTTCAACTATTTATGCTCCTCTGATACGTGATGGAAGGATGGATAAGTTTTACTGGTAAACTGTAATCCATCTTACTCTAGGATTATTATACTTACTGTTCATGATTATTTTTTGAGAAAGCTTTTGAGGATGCATATTTAGATAAGGGGTAAGGAGTTTTAGTTGAAGTTTTACATTAGTGTTGTGGGTGGAATTTTCATAATTTATGTTTTTAATAAGGCTATATTTTGGCACTATTACATCATATATCACATTGCTGCTTACGTCATGACTTTGAAGTATCTGATTTTGTGATAGTAGGTAAACCATGTCACCCTTCCCTAAAGTTAAAATGTCTGTAAATGTGGAACAGGCAACCTAATCATGAAGATATCCTGAATATCGTTCACAGAATGTATGAGAAAGATGGTATATCTCGAGCTGAAGTTGAAAGTATTGTGAACACTTTCCCTAATCAAGGTACTCATCTGTATTGCGTGTAGGTCCAGAAGAGTTTTACTTATCAGATATGTTGTTAAAGCATGAGTAATTTCTTGATAACATGTTATTTATAATATCATTATAATAATATGTTCTAGAGTTTTACTTAATAACATGTTCTTTATAATGATAAAGAACATGTTATTATTTCATAAATGAAGTAATATGAGCGAAAATGTAATGTGTCATGTTATGGTTGCTTGATTATTTTATTTTGGGTTGATAATGATATGGTTTAAATTTCTTGCTTGTCCACATAGTCACATATTTTGTTCTATGCTTAGTATCTATGGCTGATGTTGCCTGTAGGATGCCCTTTTTTAGCATTTTTTTTTCATGAAAATATTAATACACTTGATTTCATTCTTTATCTGAAGTAACTTACTTTCTTCATTTAATGGAAGGCATCATATCTCCGATATCAGGTTTTCTTTTTTCCATTTATTTTGTTGTTGACAGCATTGGACTTTTATGGAGCTCTAAGATCTCGTACATATGACAGATCTATTTTAAAGGTATACAGATACCTAAGTTTCATTCAGATCTTAGTATCTTACTGATCTATATCTGACTTTCCATTTCAATGTGGAAAAATTACTATTTTTAATTACCTTCATTGTTTATTATTCCTTTAAAATCTCCGGAGTAGATTTTGGTTCTCTAAGCAAATGATCTAAAAAATTAAGGAAAAAAATATACCAAATTAAATTATCTCCTTGTTAGACTCTGGACTATGGGAATCATTCACCCATTATATGTGAGACTTTGTGGGAAGATTAAGATTCTTCTTGACAAATTTCCTGTTAGTGAATAATTATGTACTTAAAACCCTATCGGAGCTTGAGATGAGCAATTAGTTGAAGTTCCTTGCATAGAGAAATTAATATTGCAACATATGTCTACTCCCTCCTTTTTGTGACATCTTATGAGTCAACCATCAATCATTGCCCAATTTCTGTCATGATTGTTGAGAGAAAGGATCTAGAACGAGAATTTATCTTGATAAATAGCAATAAATACAAAATGCTTGCATAGCTGATATTTCAACAATGACAAATGACAACTGCTATTATATATGAGAGCAGAGAACCGGAAGTGCAAGTTCAGTATCCAATTTTTTTTTCATAAAGATCAGTTTTGATAACAGTCACAGATTTACGGTGGTTTTTTAGTGGATTGATGATATTGGAGGTATTGAAAACTTTGGAAACAAACTTCTCAAAAGAAGAAAGGACCAAAACCTTCCTGTATTTATTCCTCCAGAGGTAAATTAATCAGCCCCTTTTCCTTGCTTATGCGCTTATTCTGTGTCCAGTATATCACTAAATGATGGGAATTAGATGTCTATCAAATTAGTAATTGATGAAATATTGTTTGAGTTCATACATCAATTGAAAATTATAGACTAATATGAAATGATAAAGATCCAGATATAGCCAAAACACTAATTAGGTTCTAGGATGTTTTTATTCTCCTGCTATTCAAATTGACTTGACCGATTTATTCTATCATTACATGAAATGTTAATTTGTAAGAAAAGATAAAATTATTATGCACAATTATTGGTATTATTTTGCAAGCATGTCCTATGTTTGTAGGTTGCAGTTGAATAGATAGAAGATCTATACTCTAGTCTTTTTGAATTGAATCTTTAAGAGGATGTCTTGAATTGGGATTAACACCGTATTAAACTTGACTTCAAAAGTTAAAAAATCAAAATATAAAAATTTAAAGGATAGTGACATGTCGTCAAGGATTTCCATGTCATCATGTGATATTTTTACCATTAGTATATCTCTTGCACTTATTGAGATCTTTCACTATCAGTAATGTTTCAGTAACAGCATAATAATACTGACTTTCTTTTTGGTCAATTCTTTCCCTGGCCGACATTTGGGCTTCCTCTGCTAGATTATATATATAAAGCTCTTTAGACAAACTTCTAATATTTGCACTTTTCATTTCATTCATGCGAAATTGATCGTTGCAAAAGTTGGAATGTTTGAGGAAGTATATATATCTAATCTCTTTGACTGTATTTTTCCTGTTTCTTTCTTTTCCTTTTTGTCTCTTTTCTATTTTCTTTTGTTCAATTCTTTTAACATCTTGATTTTGTTTATGTGAAAAGAATGCAATTGAAGTTGACTGCTTTTGTATTTGGTTGGATAGCAAACAGTGGATGCTTTACTTGAGTCAGGTTACTCTCTGATCAAAGAACAACAGTTGATAATGGAAACTAAACTTTCAAAGGAGTACATGAAGAACATAGGAGACTAATATAAAGGATGTTGCCGTGGTGCAAGTCCTCAAGAATTATGATTGGGCCACCGTTTGGAATCCTTATAAAGTTGCTACATCATGGATATGGTCCACTTTCGAACAGGATGCTTCTCTTTATCGAATTCCCAGTTTCTATAACAATCATTAATTATCTGGACATGTCCCATTTTTAAGATAAAGAAATGCATGAAATGTTATGCAAGAATAGGGCACTGATATCTGGAATCTTACGTTGCTGAACCGCTTATTAGTGCATCATTATATTATTAGAATACCGTAAATTCAAAGGTGTTGTAATTATTATTTTAATTTGACCTACTGGTGCTTTATTCTATTTAAATCCAAGCATTAGTGTAGGAAACAATCATCAAAAGGCCACCAATGAGCAACCCATCAATGAACAACAGAATGGGCACGACGTTTGCCTTGAATCATACCCTGCCAATATCCTGGATGATTCATTGAAGTTTTGAATATGCTGTGATATGCACAAATTATTAATAAATTATAATTGATTATTTGTTCGTCCTTTTGACTAAGAAATTTTATTTGTTACTTACTATTTGGGGATTGATCTATTATTTGAATCTTAGAAACTTTATTTGTGACTTATTATCTACGGGCTGGTCTTTTAGTTGAATTGCAGCACGGCGGAATAATAATATATAAACGCAATTCCCTCCATGCTAAAGAAAATCATTTACCCCATTCCAGATCTATATAATTAGTCCTTGCCCGTAGGAATTCAACGTTGTTGATAGCAGAATATCCCAGTTTTTCTAGAATTTTCAGCAATTGTCGACCTCACAAATTTGCATTCACAAAAATCAACTGTCCTAAAACAAGTTATCCATTCAGCGACCAGAAACTCCATGTGTTAATGATTTGATTACTGTAAATGACGCAATGATATTAACAGAAGCGTCGAACTTCGTGTTTGTAGTCTATATCTTTATGTCACATAGCCAACCACCTCAGCCCACAATCACTTCTTTAGCACTCGAGACATTTCATTTCAAGGCTATAATCATTTTGTGCTTTAAACAAGGTTTGTTCATGGCCAATGGTGGTCTTGTCTCCATGTAAATTAAGTGCTTCAAAGGTCAAGGAACATAACATAAATCAACAACCCCACCAAGATTATTATTTTTGCATTCGTGGGCACAAAAGGACTTGCTCGGCCACCACAGAATTAGAATATATGCAAATCTCTGGATGGTTTGGATTTTGAGCTTTTAGTGATTAATTATATATATATATATATATATATATATAAAGGATAACCAGGCCCTCTCTTCTGCTCCAGTGGTTCTTTGTATGGATACTATCTTTCTAAGGGGTCTATATAACACTGAATTTTATCTTGGGATGTATTCCAAAGGTTATTGGTCATTTCTGTTTTGAAATCTAGATTTGCTAAACATAATTGAATAAAATAGAGAGAATTTGACCAGACGAAACACACAGCAACGAGACCCCTAGTTGTGTGTAATAATTATATTATATAATGTTGAAACAGAGCTTGCCATTTCCTCAGTTTGTGGTGCTTATAAGAGTCTTGATCTTGAACACTTTAAAGAAAAGATATCCACTTGGAAAGGATATTAAACAGAGGATCATTGCTTACGTGTCTTGGATTCCTTAGGGTCCTCACTTATCTAAGGCCATCCTTCTATGTTAAGTATTTTGTGAGTGAAGGTTACATTTATCTCAGAACAATCCAAATAGTCCACTCTTTATCGGAATCCAATGCTCGGTTAACTTGGAAAGTTGACAACTTTTTAGTGGTACTAACTTTGGGACTGGATTAAAAGCATCTAAAAGAACCAGTAATTGTACACCCAAAATATTAAAATTTTACTTACCATTTCTTCCGGGGTTAGTGCGGGGCTATGGAATATAAACATTAGTTCATCTACATAATTCTAAAACAAGAAGGACAAGCACTAAGTTCTTATCCTTTTTGATTGGCTTTGGCCAAAAGAAAAGTGGGTGCGTGATAAAGAAGAATAAACGAATGTCAGAATTATATGGTAGGATTTGAGATTAAAGAAGCCTGATGTGTGTTTGACTTAAGCACAAATTGATTGTGGGTGCCACAACATGACAACATGATGTGGCCCAGATTGATCTTGCTTTTCTATTCTACATACTTTGAATTTGAAAGCAATAAAATTGGGTGGAAGGGCATCCCTGCTAATCGAAAAATCAATATTTGAATTGGTGCTAATTTGGCGTGGCGGGAGTAATGCCCTTGTTCCGGTATTATCAATGTGGTTGAGCTCCTTCTGTATAATTTCTCCACTCACTGGCATTATTCAACCCCAGAATGATCCCAATTCCGAACACCATATGCATATGGTCGCCAAATTGAGACTTGAAAACAGTCTTAGTCAGTGACTAGAGGGAGGTGGGGGGAATGAATTCTCCTTCTAAAATAGAACAATCACAGCCTTTATCAAGGAATTTGCACTTGAGTCATTTCCTTGAAATGATACGATGAAGGTAACCTCCGAGATAGGTCTTTCACAATGGGTAGTTTTTACGATTATATACGTAAATGGATTTATACTTACAATAATGTCAGAAAATTAATGGTGAAATATGTATAATGGACTATATCAATAATCATTTCGTATGTTTGTTATAAATACTAAATATATATTACGAATTTTAATAATTTCATTATAAAGGAAACAAGACAATAAGCTGGAAGAAATGGGAAAGGCCAAGGAGGCTGGAACAAGAGTTATTTTTATGTCAATGTGTTACTCAGTTTAAAAATACAATAATTTTTAAATTTTCTAATTTTATAATGTGTCTTGGAAAAAACACTGTGCGTTAATTTGTGTCCAATAACTGGATTTCTTTAACGCACTTTGCCATAACAACGTTTTAGCTGCTGTTTCTGAATTTGGCCGTACGGATTATGACAACTGTAAAAAAAGAATCACTTTTATACGCATGTTTTACCTGAAACTTCTCAGAAGCATCATTAGGAAACTGACTTTTTTTCTTTTAGAAAGTGATTATATCTGCTATTACTGTTGTGTTTCTACTTTTCAAGGTGATAATAAGCCACACCATTTCTTTTTATATATACATTTATAGCTACATATTTAATTGAATTCTTTTTTCTCTCCTAAAGCATTGCCTATCCCAACATATTATATATTAAAAATAATAATATGTCAATTTGGTATTTATAATATGCTTTATATAATATATAATTTTTATGTAAGAAATTATGAAAAACAGATAAAAATATAAGCAGATTATAAATTCATTCTGCTCACTTGAGCACCCAAAGTTTTTCTTGTTTATCAAAGAGCAGTATTTGATATTTGCTCCAATTTCCATGTTAATACAAAATTTTCGACATTTCTTCGAAACGTGAAATAATGAACATAGGAAAAATATAATTGATTATAAGGAATTAAGCATACAGAGAGTTTACTAAAGAAGAAGATATGTCTGATAAGTGGCCCACGTAGGATAAGCAATAAAAGAGAATATCTGATGTATGAGGTGGAAGTGATATTATATCCGTGATTACTATAATAACAATGATTAACATTTTATTATTGACTTGTAAGCCACGATTTGTTAGGATTTATTAGGTGCAGAGAGACTTGGGGACCTGAAAACTACGACAAAAGCGACTCACCAACCTCTCCAATCTCCATCCCAATTCAGAAGATACCCTTTCACACTGTTCAAGCTGACAATTTCAACTGATCCAAATTAACCATTTTTCAATTAGTATCATTTGGAAAATCAACTTAACCTTTCTCCAATTACAGAATTATTGGCCAAAACTTCCATAATTTAGACTTTAGAGTTTAGACCTTCCAATCCAATGTATCTATAATTCTATACCCTAATCCCACGTCTTTCAGCTTACGTAATTTCCTAACACTGATTCGTTATCACCGCCATGCCCAAGTTTAACGAATTTCTTCAACTTCTCAAATTCAATATTATTTCGTTATTTTAAAAATAATAAAAAATGGGGTCCATTTTATGAACACTGAAGAGCATTGATGTGGGCTATAGGAGAATTGGTCAATTTTGATAAATAGAAAAAGTATTTAAAACCGATTTTTTGGTTACACGGATTTAGAAAATGCAGTCATTAGATTGAGAAGACCAAAAGTTCTCTCTGTCTCCAAATAGAGTATCGAGATCTGTCAGAGTCACAGAACCAACTACTGTTTCTGTTCGACCTTCTTTGATTCAATGTCTGCTTCCTAATTTAACACGTGGACCACACTTCACCGACACCGCTCGTGTTCAACCTTTGTTTCAATATATATATATATATATATATAATCTTTTATATATTATTATAAATGATGCTTTTAAGCTAACTAAATCAAATATTAAGAAAATTATATGAAGTAATTTTGGTAAGATGATATTAATTGACAATTAATTTGGGAGCAGATAGTAACGATGAACGAGGACAACACAAAATGATCCGCGTGTTAGTGTTAATATTGTGACGAATAAAAGGACAAAGGGTGACGGGAAATTGGTGCCGCTGATGTTGAATTACCTTTTCCCTGACAATATGTAATAATTTAGGGGAAATGATTGAGTCAAGGCCACTGTTTTGCTTTAAAATATTTAAATTAAAATCAGAACAAATGATGGACACATTATTGTAAATTATTTTGTCCTAATGAAATACAACAATATAAATTATTATTATTTTATGATTTAGTTATATTACGTCGAGTTTGTAAAAATGAGTTTGTAATTAAACATATTTTAAAAATAAAGAGAAAATGACTTATGTGTTTTAAAAGAGAAATAATTTAGAATAAATTGATGTTTATGGTGAGGATGGCTCAAATTGAACAGTAGGAGTTGAGTTTAAATGGCAATTATTAAAGATCACGTGTCGGTGATGTGCCTCTGGCTTCTGTATTTTATAAGACACA
Source organism: Abrus precatorius (assembly GCF_003935025.1). Lineage (NCBI taxonomy): Eukaryota > Viridiplantae > Streptophyta > Magnoliopsida > Fabales > Fabaceae > Abrus > Abrus precatorius. The sequence continues at coordinate 30,314,636 of NW_020874303.1, read as the reverse complement.
AATGTGAAAGCAATAGGGAGCGAATATTACGCTCGCTCGCTTGCTTGCTTGCTTGCTTGAGTTGAGGTTAATTCTCTCTCTCTCTCTCTCTCTCTCTCTCTCGTCCTCTGGGAATGGTGGCACTGGGTGGGGTTGGAGTGTGTGATGAATACTTATACAAGTGATTGTTGTTGTTCACTGAGAGAGAAGAGGTCTGGCCGGGTTAAAAAGGACAGTGGTGCCACGTCGGCAGAGAAGGAAGAACAAGAGCAACAGCAAGAAGACAGCAACCCCAATCAAGCTTATGGATATTTGGCAGAAGATGATTTTCCCCGTCAGGCGTGTTTGGCTCGCTCTCTCTGCTCGCCTCAAGCCTCGCAAAAACGGTATTTTTATCACTTCTTCTTTCATCTTTTCTTACACTTTCTCTATTCATCTATCTCATCCTCTCTTCTTCCCCTTCAGATATTATCTCTTTCCATTCTTTTTCCACAAAAATTCAATTTTAAGGTTTTTCTCCATTTTTACCTCTCCCATTCTTTTCTTTTCTTTTTCCCTTATTTGCACGCCCTCATATGTATGCTTTATGTCTCCATACAAGAAAAAAAAAAGCCTTTTTTTTTATCCAATTGTCTTGAACCTCTGCTTTCAACGCGTTGTTTATTAAATGACACAGACTCGCACTGGCGATAAGTAGAGGGATATAGAGTAGTAACACATAGCACCCGTGTGTCTTTATTAAATGGTTACTACTTCATTTTAAATCCACTGTCACTGTGCACGCCACTTCCAGACAAAAGCTACCGAGTAAGTTTTACGCATAATTACTTAATTTATAAATCATAATCATACCTCTCTACATCACACACCCAATTTAAGAATATATTTCCCCTTAATATAGCCACTCTTTGCATATACAAGTGGTGCGTAGTAACTATGCTCCTATCCTTTCATCAGCCTTGCCACCGAAAGCCGTGGCTTAAGGTAGGATCCACATCTTTTTCAGTGCAACTTTACATCTCCCCTCAACTTTAGTGGTGGCTGCAAAATGAAAACAACGTCAAAGTGTCTTTATAGTCACCCCTACTTTATAACAAGAAATTGCCTAAAAGCGTCCTCTGTGCCACATCCAAAGTTTAGTGACAGAACCAACATTGTTCATTGTTACATCGTACATTTAATTGGTCACAATACAAATGAAAATCTCGTTGTAGTGATGGTCAATTTATAATTGGACATTACATATATAGCATACGTGCGTCTCCAAGTAATTGTTGAGATTGGTTTTTTATTACGAGGTTCACTGATAGGAGCATGTTATTTGGTGCAGGAGAAGGACTGTTGAAGCTTCAGGATGATGTAGAGACTTGTGGATATCAGGATGTACAAGTGATGTGGGAAATGCTACAACGAACTGAAAGTGAAGTTATAGAAAACCATCATAAGCGCAAGCAATTTCCGTTCTGGAGGATCTTTGTGTGGTCAAACCAGAGTGAAGTTTCGTCGGAATCTGCAAATCACACATAAAACAAGACGCAAGTTTCAAGTTTACAAATAAAACCGCTACTGATGTATAGCAGTCTGCAAGTGGCAAGCCACCATCCTTTTTTATCTTCCCATTGCCAGCATTGCGGAAGCATAATTCTTGTTCTTGGCAACTAAAACTATGTACATGTCATTATCATAACAAAATCTTATGAGGTTTCTCTCTTACAACTGTACTACCGTATGACAGTAGTATGTAAATATGCAAATACTTTGTCAAAACTCACAGCCAAGACCTTCTGGGGAATACCTACAGTTTCTCTAACTTCAAAGCCAATAAATTTCATCGGTCACTGACATTGAAACAACTCATTCAACCCGGAAGATTACTACAATTAGCTATGGTCATTGTTGTTAACAAGCAGCCAAGTGTTTCAATATGATTATCTAAAGTTTTGTCTGTATGCCTATAATTAAATAAATAAACAAATATATGGTGTCTTAAAACACAAAAATAGGAAATTAATAATTAATAAACTTTTATTAAAACTATAACATTTAATATTATTGTATGATTTAATGCATTTGATCTTATAATTTTTATAAAAACTTATTATATATAGATTCGGATTAAAAGGCAAATATAAAATCCCGAGTCAAAATTTGGCCGTAAGCTGTTGAAGTGGACCGATGATTGTATTATAATCTAAAGGTCTCACATTGGGACTATAACTTCGTTTACAGAAAGAAAGAGCGATACAAGTACAGGATAATAACTAGAGTCCAAGATCGTCCTCAGCCTGCGAATGGGTCAAATGTGACGGAAACAGTACTGAGATTGTTTCAATTGTAAACAATTCTTTAACAAATATAAAAGATTTGATTATCACACAAGTATTATTTTCCCCTTTAGTCCACGGGAATTTGGTAGCCCACATAATATTTGTGCTACAATAAAGATCTATGGATTTGGGATTTTCATCGTCTTTACCTCCATTTGCGTTGAAACATGGAGGTTCTAGCGACTAATTGTCCTAAAGTGTTGTTTTCAATTGAATTATTTAAGCGAATGTCAAAATTAGATTACTTCCAGAACATGAAGGAACATTCCACAAACATCCATTAGAAGTTTCATATTTGGTGCTCAGGTTCAGAAAGGAATGTATCTTATATTCAATAGGAGCCAAGAAGGTAAGAATTGTAAGAGGATGAAGTTTCTACTCATCTCAAGGAAAACAATAAGCTAGTCTACAACTCAGTTCATTCAAATTATGAAAGAAAGTTGGTGTGCAAGATTTCCATAAATCCTAGCGATCCAGTTTTAGGATTATTATAAATAAAGAGAAATTCAAAAGGTATGAAAATCAATGCGGCTGAAATGCAGGAACTTTCACGTGAGTGATATGCTTTAATGCAAGTGATCTATTGGCAACAAATCAATGAATAAACAAAATATGTTTCACCACATAATTTCAGAGGTGTATTCAATACAAAGGGGGTGGCATGATAAATAACTTATACAATATATGCTTTAATAATTACGAATAAGGTAAATTAATAAAAATTTCTCATTACAGACAAAATTAAAAAGAAGGTGTATTGAAATACTATATATTGTGCATTGCATTACATATAGCATACTAAAGGAATGGTGTGAAACTGATGAAGCCGTTTACCATGAAAAGGAAATGAAAAATTTTCATGGAAGTGAACTGAGTCCTAGAGGTACAGGTAAATAAACTAGCCTTGTATGTAACCTTCCCTGGAAATGGGAAACAATGCGCATAGACGGGGAGGGATCATACAGGAATGGGCCTCCAAACAATGTTCATATTGATGGATATCAAAGTAACCACAGTAACTAAAGCCCAATTCACGCCATATTGGGCCACCCCCGACTTTGGATCATCAGAAGGACTAGAACCCGCCGTTGGTGCATCCACTCCAGAAACTGGCACCGGCGATACAGCCGGCACCGGGGAATTCACCGGAACTGGTGCTGGGGATACTACGGGTACCAGAGATATGACCGGAACTGGTGCCAATACCGGCACGGGTGATACTACTGGCATCGGGGAGCTTACTGGAACAGGTGACACTACTGGCATCGGGGAGCTTACAGGAACAGGTGATACCGCAGGAATTGGCACTGGTGATACTACAGGAACTGGCATCGGTGAGACTACTGGGACGGGTGATACTATAGGAACCGGGGACACAACCGGAACTGGTGCCGGTGATACCACGGGAACGGGTGACATAACCGGAACTGGCGCAGGAGAGTTTGCAGGGAGGGGTGAGGAAGCACTTGCAAGCAGAGAGGGGGGCATTAGGAGGGAGCTCACTTGCAGAATCGAAACCTCGTAGGGTTGTGAGACGACGTCTTTGATCAAGTTGGAGCCAGCGGCGTTTGGATCTTCGGCGGAGAGAAAGGTGACGGCGCCGGTGCCGAGGTGGGTGATCTTGACGAATCCCTGGAGTCGCTGAGCTTGACCAGTGGTCTGAAACAGCGTGGTGACGGTGATGTTTTGGTTAGCTACGTTCTGCAGCTTCTTTGCGTCGAAGTAATCGAGGAGCACGTGAATGCTCATTACCTTCTTGATAAGGTCCATTGGTTTCCCTGAGATTGGGGCCATTCCGGCGTTATCGACTGCGAGCAACGTTATGGTTTGTCTGGCGTTGATTTCTGTGGCAAGCTGCGTTTGAGTGAGGTAGTTGCTGAATGTGGAATAGGTTGGGTATTGCGACAGCATTTTTGCTATGTCAAAACTTGCTGTCACACAACACTGCATCACGAGCATCAATGATAGCACTAATAACATACTCATCTTCATCTTCATCTTCACCAAATATATTGTTCTGATATAGACTTGTACTGCGTTAGGGATGTTATATAGTGAGTCGTTTTTGAATGGAGTCTCATATTTTCCGCCAAATTTGGATCTAAATGGTGGGGCTTTCTTTCATGTTTGACAATGTATGCATGCACAACGGTTCTCTATATTTAGTGTTCTCCCTTTCTTAAGTTTCTCTTAAACATCCATTCTGCATCTGCATTTACAAGAAATTTAATAATACAACTATTAGTCACTGTCTTTGTTTATTATAATGTTAGAAGATGTTTTGTTCTAATCAGGCTAAGGTGCGTGGCATAAGTTCAAATATTCATAAATTGTAAAATACTTTAAGCATATGCATCATATTTAGAAATTTTTGAATTATTTGGTATTTTATTTATGGAATTAAAATTAACATAATATATATATATATATATATATATAAAGTTTAATTATTTTTTATACCTTTTCAAATATTAACAAAATTTAACATAAACAATTTATAATTTATCAATTAAATCACAATATATCATATTTTATTAAAAATTATTAATAGTATAAGAATTAGTATAATTTATATTAGTATAAATTAAATTAATTAATCCATCCTCTATTTGCTTATATATACGGAGCCTTATTTTAAAAACTAATATCTATTTTACCCTGACGACTCTTGAACTCCTATATATATATATATATATATATATATATATATATATATACTATTTGAAGTCCAATTAAAGTTAGATTCTAATTAAATATTGATAATAATACATGCCAAAATTTACTATCTGATTTAGGGATTGAGACAATTTAAAAATATCATTATGAATCATGAACATACATATTGACTTTTTATTATTTTAGCTAGATAGTTTGGGTTTTGAGAGTATAAACTATATTCAATGATGTCTTTATTATATCGTGAAAATAATATTTGTACACATTTTAAAGATATTGATGGGATGAAATAGATTAAAAAGAAACTATAAAGGTCTTAAAGATATTACATATAACTTTTTAATAAACTATTATTTTTTCACCTTCCAAATATTGATGCTTACCAATAATTACTACATGTATGTAATAAATATTTGTAGCATTAAGACCTTCAATTGTAGATTTGACATGCAAAAGTTGGCAAAAGGCATGAAAGCGACTATTACACAAGTGTAATATAATTATTTGGTAAATTTTAGAATTACATGTTTATCTTTTTATAAAAGTACTTGGATAATTTTTTAATGCTCACAAACGTTGTTATTTTTAAACTTTTTAAAAATATATTTATATTTAATTTTTAACATCTTAAAAAATTAGTTTCTATTGTTTACAATTTTCATTAGTATTTCAATTTTGAGACGAATAATTATTCAACTTTTTTAAGATGTCAAAGAATAAACATAACTAATTTAAAAATTAGAAAATAACTATGTATAATATTAAAAATTATTTAAGTTAATAAGGATTGAAATTGAAATTTAAAACCATGTGCCATGCATGTTATTTTTCTGAGTCAAAAGTGCTGTGTACGTATACGTAATATGTATACCGTATATTTGATATGATTTACTGAAAAGGAAAAATAAAAGTGAAAAAGAAAAGAAAAGAGAGTGAGTGTCTAGGGTTTGGTTTGAAGTAGCGGAGCGGAGCTGAATCGGATTGGGATCGGTGGTGTTGCCGAGGGATGAAGCTCACTGTAAAGACTTTGAAAGGCAGCCATTTCGAAATTAGGGTTCAGCCCTCCGACACTGTCAGTTATCTCTCATCTCATCTCATCTCATCTCATTGCCAATTGTGCATTCTATCATTTGTTGCTTTCTTTCTTTCATGATTTCTATGCATTCATTAATTATTCAGATGGCGTCATGTTTTTATTTCTGTTGAACAAACGCTTCACCACCCACTCTTTCTGTTGACTTGCCATTGCCAAGCACTATTATCTGCCAATTTCATGTTGCCTATGCCAATTTCTTAGGATTATTTATTTTGCTTTCAACACTTTGTTTGTCTGCCTGTAAAAAAATAGTTGCAGCAACTGAAAGGCTTTATTTTATTATCATTCCCCAGACTCCAAAAAAAAAAAAAACTACTATCTATTGTTATATGAATCTGATAGGAAGGCTAATTTTAAATTTTGTTTTTGGTTAGCTGAAATTTTCCTACTTTTTTTCACTTCAGATTATGGCTGTCAAAAAGAATATCGAAGATGTACAAGGCAAAGATAATTACCCATGTGGACAGCAATTATTGATTCACAATGGTAAGGTTTTGAAAGATGAAACCACTTTAGCAGACAATAAGGTATCTGAAGATGGCTTTCTTGTTGTCATGCTTAGTAAGGTATATTTCTTCTTTCATGAAAACTTTGTTCACCCAACAATAGTCGTCTTTTTTTTAAACAGTAAAGATTTGATTTGTGTGCGTTGTTAGGCGGGTTATAGTGTGCCGGATTGATCTTGTTAGGTGTCCTTGGCTGAGTATCCAATGACAAGATTTAAGATGCTTATGAGGACATGTTTTAATGCAACCAACACGTTTTTCAATTTCAGAATATTGTATCCTTTAGTTTGAAGGATTGGCTTTTGTTTTTGAAGTGAAACTTGTAGCAAACCAGCATGATATTAATATCATGGTTGCCAAGCAATTAAGCATAAAACGAAAAAAAAAAAAAAGGCTAAACAAAATCCCGTTGAAAGCTAACACAAGTAAGTGATTATTATTCAACATAAGCTGAAAAAACATGCACTAGTTTTAAGAGGTGTCATAACGTGCTAAACAAGACTAATTCAATTAAATTTTTAGTTTTAATATAATGATAACAATATTATATTTAGACTATTTAATAATTAGTATATTAAAGAAATTCTTAATAAGATATTTTGAGTTAATTTTATTTCAAAATTTAGATCCTATATCTACAAAGTAGAATTGGAATTGAATTTAGAGTTATATTCTACATGTGTGTCCTTGCATAGCTCAAACATAAAATCTGTAATTTTGAAACAATTCCAAATTTTTCTAAATTGTAGTTGAAATTAAAATTTCAAACTCTAATTCCAATTATATAATCAAAACATACCCTAATAAGATAATCCAAAATAGGATGAAACTCCTGAATAATAAATTACCCAAATTGAGAATATAACTTTAAAATTCAAATCCTTGATTAAATCCTAAAACAATTTATGTCCCAGTCTTTCTTGTGTTAAGTTAGGAAGAAAGAATAGATATTTGGTTGTACAATTATTGCCAACTCGTTGGTGAACAATTACCTTCCTTTCTTGGCAAGTCACCTGCATGTCCATAGTGATCTAGCTCTCAATTTTCTCCGTACATTAGTGATTATACAAGGCTGTATCTTTCAGTTCAAAGGCATTCTTATAATTTTCACATTTCTAGATTGTAATGGAAGTTTTATGGGTTGTGGCATTCTTATGGACAATATGTGAAAACATTAGATCTTGTGATATATTTTCAGTATGCCATTTGTTTAAATTTGATAAACTCATTTCCTTGTTAATATTCCTTTTCAATTGTTACCTTTTGTTTTATTTCTGCATGATTTGTTTGTTTGTGATTTCTTTTTGCTTCTGCGTTCATAATATGTCATTTTTCTTTTCTACTTGCAGAGTAAAACCTTGGCATCTGCAGGCACTTCATCAACTCAGGCATGTTGCATGCTCATTTTTGTATTCTTATTTGGCACTTGAGGTTTCTTTCTTTTTCCTCTGTATGAGCTATTGTGCATGTGTGACAGTCTGCTAGCAACCCTCCTGTTGCAGTATCAACACCAAATTCTGCGTCTCTAGTGCAAACTCAGTGAGTTCAATTGAAATAATATTTTTATGTTGATTTTTTATCAGCTGAAATATTTGTCCTAACTTATTTGGTTCTGCAGGTCTGCAAACAACATTGCATCTGCAACAGATGTCACAACTTCAAAGTATGGCTTTTATCTCTCTACATTTTGCTGAATATACTGTTAATAAAATCTAATAAAGTTTTTATTCATTGTGCCACTTTGTACTGCCTTTGAGTAGTTTCTGTCTGATGAAAGCTGCCAATAAGCTAATTTTGTAATCTTTAGTAATACTTCAGGAAGCAAAATGTGTTTGTTGTAATTTGAATTTGGCCTGAGGTTAGTTGGGCCAGTCAAATAGCTTTTGGCACTGTTGTAATTAATTTTTGCCTGATGCCAACTAGGCCCAGATCTAACTAATTGTTTTTCCCCAAAGCCGTGAAGGGTGGACCAATGTTGTCCAATTCTAATTGGACCAGCATAATTACTTCCAGGCTGGCCCAATCTATTTAGCTCATGTTTGGTAACAGATTAATTTAGAGAAATAATTGCTTATTTTTCAAAACTGTTTCTGAGAGCTGGTAAAAATAAGAAATTATTTCTCCAAAATAAGCTAAACCAAACATACAGTTAATAGTTTTTTTACTCCTACCAGTTGCAATCCCTGGAAGAGCCAGGCATATGTCCAGACTCCATTCATCCTGTTGCCTTGGGATATCACTTCAGCTGTCGTCTTCGATTTTTTCAATCTTCAGGCAGCTCGCTCCTTAGTTGCTTTCACTTTAGAGTACATACGCATGTAAACTGATAAAAGTATGCTCAAATTCTGAAAATTTAGTTCTATAACAATGTCAGACTCCCAAAGATAGTTGATATGCCTTGTACAAGCAACTTGAATAATCATTATACCATAATGGGTAGCCCAAACTTTAGGCTGTAGAAGTTCTACTCTAGAATAAAAAGTCCTAGCCAAGGGGTAAGTCATACCAGACTCAAGTAACTAAAATCTAAATTTCTGTTTACAAATCCTAGTCTCCTAATTATAATTACATCCTAAATTAATATAATATCAATACACTTCCATTTTCCTGCTTCTTGTAATCAAGCTTTCTGAACAACATTTTGGTATTTTTATTGCAGTGTGACTACAGACACTTATGGTCAGGCTGCTTCAAATTTAGTTGCTGGTAGTAATCTTGAGCAGACTATTCAGCAAATTATGGACATGGGTGGTGGCAGCTGGGACAGAGATACAGTTAGTCGTGCTCTTCGAGCAGCTTACAATAACCCAGAGCGTGCTGTTGATTACTTGTATTCTGTATGCTAAAGTGTTCTTTGTTGATTCTAACTGCTTAAGTTTTCTGATGTATCTTTTCAATTTAGCAATTCTTTTATTTATATATTCTTTTTATTTGCAGGGAATTCCTGAAGCAGCGGAAGTTTCTGTACCAGCTGCTCCTTACCCTAATAGTCAGTCAATTGAAACAGGTGGGGTCACTGGTGGAGCTGTTCCTGGAGCTCCTAACTCATCCCCCTTGAATATGTTTCCACAGGTAAAACACATTGTTTGAATAGAACAACAGAAGTCTTGTACCATGCCATTTACATCTTTTGCTGGTAGTATTTGTTCTTTTCTTTATTCTAAGTTAAAACTCCTTCAGGAGACGATTTCAGGTGCTGGAGCTGGAATTGGATCTCTTGACTTTCTTAGAAACAATCCCCAGGTGGGCTTTTTGTTCCATAAATTGCTAAGCTCTCAATGTTAGAAAACATTTATGTTCTGAGTATCCATAAATTGGATATCTTCAAACCTCAGTAGTTTTTTTAAGTAACTGTTTCTTTGTCTGCTTTTCTAGTTTCAAGCATTGCGTTCGATGGTGCAATCCAATCCACAAATTCTGCAGGTATATAACTGTATTTTCTCAATCGCCTAATACCTGACTTCTGGTCATATGTCAATGTGTGAAGATGATTTCTTTTGCAGCCTGTACTTCAGGAACTTGGAAAACAGAATCCTAGTCTCTTAAGACTAATTCAAGAGCATCATGCTGAGTTTCTCCAGTTGATAAATGAACCTGTTGAGGGTTCTGAAGGGTGAGTGTACCACTTGCCATATATGATATATGACCATTTATTATATCATCTTTGTATTTTATAAACATTATATGATCCCATAATCTTCCTTCTATCATGTGCTATGTCAACTGGTTTCAAGTCTTCTGCCATGTTTGTAACATGAACGTAACCTTTTGACTTGGCAGCTTATCCTATTCAGGAATTATTTATAGAATATATCATTCAACTTGTAGTTTATTATCATCACTTGATTTTGTATTCTCGGATTTTTTTTTAAGAAATGTAATCGTCTTTCTTCTTAGTGATATATTTGATCAGCCAGACCAAGACATGCCTCATGCCATAAATGTGACCCCAGCTGAGCAGGAGGCAATTGGAAGGGTATGCTTCTGCATTTTTGTCTGATATTTGCTCTTTTCATTTCCTGTGTCATTAGCGTACCATTAGTCTCATATGTGCTGATTGTTTTTAACTTATACGCAGCTTGAGGCGATGGGATTTGATAGAGCCTCAGTCATTGAGGCATTTTTGGCGTGTGACCGTGATGAGCAATTGGCTGCCAACTACTTACTGGAAAATGCTGGGGATTTTGAGGATTAAATCACTAACCTACAATGAATTATAGTTTTGTTCGGCCTTCTTTTATTTTGGGGTGAGGAGGTGCATTTTTTTCCCCATGATGTGGCTTTTTTGGCAAATTTGCGTGGGTAGAGTTTTGGATTTGGATTGACGTATTTAACCAATATAGTTGATTATTACTCATGATTTTAGAATGGTTTAGTTTATATTACAGCATTTCTAGTTGTCTTCCGTGATCAGGTCTCAAATCACTAATTGTAAGTTAATTTATTGGTACTATCGTAGCATTTTAATTGTCACCAATGTTAGATTTCTGCATTGCGGCAGATTCTGATCTATTTTCGATATGTATTTGTCTTTTCAACCCTTCGTTCCTTATATTTGGTATATATTTGGGTAGGGAAAAAGGACCCGACTATCATGTTGGAACCAAGATTATTACTCATGAATGTTAACATTAAATGTTAGATACAATAGTATTAAACAAAATTATAATTCTTCTAAGGCAAATAATAAATCAAATTAGGACTTTTTAGACTATAACTGTCAAACTTTTAACCAAAATAATCTTGTTTTGGAAACCTTCATGTGCGACCATGGATCACAGGCCAGAATTCTGTAATAACCGAGTTCTTGCAGTCTGCTGATTCCTGCTGTAGTTTAGCTGCTGCCGCGTATCGTTGTGTATAATCTTGACATCGGACATCTCATAAGACATAAAAAGGATGTTGGATTAGTAATGGACCGTAAAGATTTCCCACAGCAACAGGGAAGATAATCAAATCCTTGTTCTTTTTTTTTTTTGGTCAAGAATCAAAGACTAATCCTTTTTTGGTCAAAAATCAAAGCCTAATTCATGATCCTATCTTCTACATTAATTGGACGAGCCTTCTTTTGGTATTAACTAATAAAGGCCTTCTTTTGCTCACAGCGTGGTGTATGATAAAATTTCAGGGCTAGAAATGATAAAATCCGAATGATTGAATCAGACACATACTTGCACTTCCGACAGTGATTTGGATTAAAACTTGAGTTCAAGATAAATGATTGAAAACAAACTCTAATTTGAATTAAAAGATACCACTCAAAGAACAGCAACAAAATATTGTACTTGAACGGAATGCACTAAATTTGGGGAAACAGCATAAACGAAACATGAAGATACCCCCATGGAAAAATATGGCTCAAGATAACATGTCTAAAGATTGTTGGAAGGTCCAAGGAATGCAGTCGAGTCACATGTTGGCAAATATTGCGTACAAGACATATGATAGAGATAAAAGCATAACTCATTCTTATTCAGAGGTGTAATAGCACTATGGTACTATTAATTTCTTGGCTTGAGTTTTACTAGCAGGGGATGAACCTTGCGGGTGGTAAGGCCCACTGTATCCACATTCTCTTCCTCCCCTTGTTCAAGTACCCACTCAAATTCCTTAATCAATCTCCCGATTGCTGTGCATGCTATCAACATGGCCTGAAGAGCACCTGCACACACCCTCTTTCCTATTCCGAAGGCCATGGTCTGTGCAAATCCATGGGGTCATATTTCTCATCAAGAAATCTCTTTGGCTTCCACTCATGGATTTTCCCATTGGTTGCTTTCCATGTTACATCCATATATATTTATTGCGATCTGTTAACATGAACCTGTCAACAATGGCTACTATATATACATAGGAGAATAATATGGGTGTTAATTCACAACATTAAATAGACCTCGCTTCCAGCAGGAATGTGATATCCTCCCAATTGAGTATCTTCATGAACATATCTTAGTGGCACAATTGGAGCTGGACTATGCTTCCTTAAAGTTTCATGGAATACAGCCCCCAAATAAGGTACCTTATTTAATTGGTCTTCTGTAACTTTTTCATGTCCACATACATTCTTCAGCTCCTCATAGAGACGGTCCTGCCATATAAAGAGGAAACCAATGAAAGTGTGTCCATAATGAGAGAAGCGAAATAACTAATGAACACAACAAAGTACCAAACAATAGATGATTAGCCGGACACAAAGAAGACAAACAACCTGACGATTCTTGTCCTTGGCAAGTTCATACATAGCCCATTCTGTTGTAACTAACGTAGTATCAGATGTCTCAATAATGGGCTCCCAGATAAGCATCAAAATTTGTTCTTCAGTCAATCCTTTAGTTTGTGGTAATAAGTAGTCAACATAACAGTTTACTTCCTGTGACATCCCAAACAATCCAATTAGGATAACTCTATCATAGGCCATGCACAGATTTGTAAGTTGTTATCACGGAAAACCAACCTTTCCTGAAGCTATTCTCCTCTTCTGTTCATTAATCAAGGCCTTCATGACAGCTTTTCTGCGGACACAAAATTTCTGAATTTTCGTCTCCATGCTCTTATTTGGAATCCATTTCAAGTATGGGAAGAAGTCTCGCCAATCCACCTCAATCGCACCTTCCATTATATCAACCACTAGAATCTTATATATGTCCTCTCTTGAAAATGTACTCCCAAGCTCCTCCACATAAATGGATTCTACACTACTCCCCAGAACCTGCAAAATCCCCATGCCCAATCTTGTAAATTAAGTGTTGTTCTATTCTCATAAAATGACTATTAATCTTTATCATAGGAGAGACTTACTTGCTTTAGTGATAGTCCAAAAATTTCAGATACAAATATGTTCCTAAAATTAACCGCCAAATCTGAAGTCTTCACTTGTTCGTTGAACTGCCTCAAAATATTTTCCATCATGCTTTCTCTGTGGACCCGGTGTCGTTTCTGAACATTGAAAAATAGACATCAAAGACACTCGGCACCCAAACAACCAAAAACAAAAACAGAGCTCTATTTACTCAAATACTGATAAGGTAGCCAAGAAATTATTGTAACCAACCTGTGCACTGGCTCCTAGAATGTTTGTAAGAATGTGTCTCTTGACGGTTTTGTGAAATTCATTGTAATCACTTGTGGCAACCATACATTTATCCAAAGACAGAATCTTCAGTGCATATGGTAGCTTCCTTGTTGAAACTGATGAATATTGAGTCACCATTGCCTGAAATGACCATAAAAGTTTACAATCCAGTTAACCGGAAATCAGAAGAATTACATGGACTGTAGTTATAACACTCAACAACCTTTCTGCCCAGCCTGCACGTACTAATTACTCTGAGAAAAGGAGAAACAACTGAACAATATAAAGCAGTATGTCACTGTTCTCAACTAATCTGCTGCAACATAGGACTCAAATGACATGTTAATCAAAGCTGTTACGGTGGATGAATCCTATAATCAGTTAATGCCTTTACCATTGTGTTAGGTCAGCCCATTAATAGTTTGTCTAAATATAGATTACTTAGTTAATCTCCATTAGTTGGTTAGTTAGGTGAGTTAGTTGAACAAGGCATGATGCCTATAAATAAGAGGTGAGATTAAAGAGGGAGGGTTGGGGAATTTGTGAAAGGAAATTAGGGCCTTTATGGCATTGGGAGGTGCAGACCCTTGAAGTTCTGCAGTTTGTGTTTGGTAATTTGGGGTCATCCCTAATTCCTCTTAATAAGATACTAGTTCCTATCACATTGTTTGCAACGGTAACAATGGTATTCTTCCAACTCTGTTGACGGATCAGTATAAATTCATCTAAAATAGCAATATGAAGATAATTTCGTTTGCAAAGACAAAGACAGCGGCAAAATGTTAATTTTATCAACTAACTAGATTAGCCATGAAGAAGACGATTAATCTTAAATTTCCTTTCCATATTGTTGAGGAAATAGTTAAGTTTTGTCCAGAAATAAAATAGAGATAATGCCCATCATTTTGCCATTGTATCACATAGTGAGCCGCACTATCATCTCAGGATCTTTATTTCTCACTTGTATATGAATATGAAAATATTGAAGACATGCTTTTACTCAAGAATTTCTCCTTGCTTGCAAAAACAGAAGAGACACTGCTAAACAACTGTCTCTCTACAACTTTTACATTACCCATTTACCCCTCTTAAAATGATAAATGGATCAAAGCTTCCAAACCTAAGTAATTGAGGGTGTTAGCTTTTCATTCAGCTTGCTTTGTTGCGCGAAGTAATCTTGTGACTTGATGAGTTATAAAAAAATTATTAGTTACTGTTATTCTTGGCGAAATCCTAAATATCAGTCCCTAAACAACCCACAGAATTATATCTTCACCAACCATTTCCCTCCTTTACTAATGAATTAACGCTTTTTCTTGCCCGTGTAGTTTCCACATCAAACACTTACTTCCAAAACTAACAACTAATACGTCAGTAAGAACACCTGAGTCTCTTTCTTTTCATTTGCAGCTAAAAGTGGCAAACTTGTCCAAGAAAACATCAAGCAGGAGAGGACCACAAAAGGCCACAGGAATCCTAGGATTAAGTTACATCAATCCAAGAACTCATTTGGCACTACCATCCAGATTTAATTCAACCAGCATATGTGAAGAGAAGGGTTGAAATTTGGAAAGAGTAGGACAGTGAGTGTGTGTTTAGGAGCTACCTCCTCAGCAACTTGGGCAGAATTGAGAACAATGAGGGTGGAAGCACCGGTTCTGATTGAATAAATAGGCCCATGCTTCTCAGCCATCCGTGTGAAGGTCTTGTAAGGTTTCTTCTCCTTCAATTGCAGCAGATTCCCTATCACTGGTAGACCTGGAACCGCTGCAACAAATCACTCACCCAGTTTACTACTCATGCTCTTCCTATCATGTTCTTATCGAACACAAACATAAAACTAAAACTAGATGCCCCCACATGATCTATAATCATAAAGTACATTAACATGAGTGACTCATACCTGGTACCGGTGGAAGTTTTGCATGTTTATGAGAGAAAAAGATGGTGAATCCTGGTCTGAACCGGAGTAACAAGAGCAACAAGAGTAGTGAACATGCAGCCACAGCAACCGAGGTTGCAAAAGGCTGTGTCTGAAGAAGTTGAAACGTGAGTGAGTCCATTGCAGCACCGTACTTTGTTTGAAGGGAATCGTTATCAGAGAATCAGGGTTGAATATAAAGATGTAGATGTTATCCATCTTCGAGTTTGGAAGCTATAACAGCATCTCTCCCCCGTTGATTCCGTTTCACGAACTTCTATGAATTTAATAAAGATAATGATTCTTCATCAGCAAGTCCTAAATTTAAAAATATTGAACACTGCAAACTTTCACTAATGGCAAATCTTTTTATTATAAGTATTATTAATTTCCTTTTCCTGTCTTTTAATATTATAACGTCTAGATTCGTTATCCCTTTCTACGTACAACCGCCTTTCTTATGAACCCCTTAAAAAACTAATTTATTTTAAGTTTGTAGAAATTCAATAATGATATGATTGCCTGCCCACCGTCCATGTATATACGACTCCGAAAACGTGTTTTGACCTTGTATTGATTGTTTATGCATCTGACCGGATTGGTCTGTACTGTTGTTTCATACCAACTTTCTTACAATACCATATTTGTTCTCCACTTCTACAAAAATGAAGAGGTCATTGCTAAATTCATATTCAAAGTTTACTCCTATTATTTATAATCCCGACAAATTTCTAAGTTAAACAGCCAAATATTGGCGTCAAATGATTAGAGAGACAAGCAAGGGGGGAAATTCTCACATATACAAGGTGCCTGTCATACGGACATCAATTCTTGTACACTATATTGGGATCCTCTACGTTTACAAGATGAAGCTTGTTCAATACATTCTCCAATGCTTGTACTGCAGTCCTGTAATGATCATGTGATTTCTTACCTTCCTCTACAACCTTAACAATCTGTCTATATAAATGGTCATACCTATGAACTGGGTTACTAATATCAACGCCACTACAATTGTGATCATAAACATTGCTACGCTTTATATCTTTTCTCCATCTTGACAGAATGTACTGATGTGGGATCTCTTTTATCCCATTTTGGCTTAAGATAAATAAAGCATGCCTACACAGGTAACCTTTGAAATTGAACAAACCACAAATGCAAAGGACATCCATTTCAGCTTCATTATAGTACACTTCATAATCTCTTGCATCTCTCTGACTTCCCTCAACTCGAACTTGCTCCTGGACAACATATGTGATGACTGGCCCATCAACATTTATCTGTCTGGAGCTAAAGCAAGAATACATCCCTTCCACTTCCCTTTCAAATATTCTTAATATTTCATTGGTGTATAACTTTGAAATATGCAACTCAAAGTAAGACCTTGATTTTGGCATAAAGCTAGAAGATTTTGAGTCCAAATCTGCCAAAGCCTCAAGTTGTCGTTTTGTCCGTAAAGCCTGGTCATATTTTTCAAGAAAATCTTGTAGAGATGTTTTTTCATCGAGGTACCCATCAAAGAAAAATGACACAACGTCAGTTGGTTGAATTGGAAACATTCCTGCCAAGAAAATTTCCTTCAGATAAACTGGAACCCACCGTTTCCGGTCCTCGTGTAATGATTGGAGCCATTTATGGCCTCTCATTTCATAGCTTTTCATCATGTCCTCCCAAGTTGCTTCAAATTCCTCAGCCCTCAGTGAGAAATAAACTGCTCTGTTCAAAGCTGCATTGATTGCTTCATATTCCGTCAATGCTCCCAGTTTTTCGGGGATTTTTTGCATAATATTAAATAAGCAAAGGCAGTGTGTAGCTCTTGGAAAGACATCAACAACTGCAGTTTGCAAGATTCCACATTGGTCAGTAATTATAACTTGAGGGGGGCGTCCTAAGATACTAGTAAGCCAAGCCCTGAACAGCCACGTATACGATTCAATGGTAACACCAGCAAGCAATCCACAACCAAACAAAATGGATTGTTTATGGTGGTTTAACCCAAGGAACATAACCAGAGGAACTTGATATTTGCCTGTCAAACACGTGGTATCAATTGCAAGAACATCACTAAAATAACTGTATGCCACTCTGGACTTGGCATCAACCCAGAACAAATTCCTCAAACATCCCCTCTCATTGATATCCACCACATAGAAGAAGTCTGGATCTGCCAATTGCAGGTCACTAAAAAAATTCAGAATCGCTTCGGCATCACCGTGCTTTAGCCTCAACTGATTGGAGTAGATGCTGTCATGGGACTTCCCCTGATCAACATCTAGACTTGCAGTATCCTCAGCATCAACTATGACGGTTCGAAACATCCTAATTTTGTGAACCTGTTGAGCAGCATCTAACTGCAAGGTTCTTTTGGTCCCAAGGGCAACGTGCTTATGGGACTTATAAAACTTTGCAGTGGTTGGGTTAATCAGGTGGTTGTGGTCAAGCTCAACTTCTATAATTCTCCACCTTTTGGAATCCATCAACCTAAACTTGATCATAGCAGGACAACCAGTTCTAGTTTCGGGTCTGGGACGATTAGCCTCACTTCTTTTCTTGAAGCCTGCACTACTGCAGCTAAGTTTTGCTCTGTAACGTTCCTTACTCTTACGATACCAAGTGTTTGTTACCCTAACCCCAAAACCATGTTCCTTGGCATAGCAATTATAGAAGTAATAAACATCCTCGTAAGTCTCGAATTCCATTCCAACAGCAGGAGGAAGAGGGTTGTGTGGTTGAATGGTCCCATTTTGATTCACAATTTCACTTTGCCACTCAAATCCGTCACCATCGCCTTCCTCATCTGCTACGGGCTCGCTGTTCAGAGAAACTTGATCCATCCAATCCAATCCAACACAAACCCTAAACAATGTAATTCCAACACAACATTCGCTAATTCAATTTCTTAGCCGAATCTTTATAACTTGCTACAAAAAAACAGTATTACCTTATCGCTTGGGAGTTGGCAGACTCCACTTCAATTCTTCCTCCCCCTTTTGGACTGCCAATTGCAATTTCAAAACCTTCTTCACTCCTCTCTTTACTCTCTCCTCGAGCCACACCCCATGAGGGACGCAAGACTCGGGACTCTCCCACCGTACGACGTCGTATGGATTTTTCTTCTTCTTTTTACTTTTAACAAACCATTTTATATTGTGTTATTGTTTGTCTTTTTCGAATTCCAACTGATGATTCTTTTTAATTTTAGCATCGAACGTCCAACATATATCAGGTTTATCTAAAATGAGTTTTGACTTCAAATAAATAATAAAATGTCATGTATTTTCAAATTTCATTTGTAGTACATTATAATGTAAATGTAAATGTGAATATTCTTTCTGTGAATCAAATTAGATGTGGGAATAATAGTATGCATGCTTAAGAGCTGTGATTTTGAAATGTTTGTGTTGTGTACCCTCTTCAGGTACCTGTTGACATAGCTCCTAACTCAAAGCGCAGACAACTCCATGATTGCCACTTCTCTTGAATATCAACAAGCATTATCTTCATTTTTTGGTTTTTAAAAATATTATCGTCCGTTTTATATTCCGTTATTAATGTAATAATAATATGTATTTATGTTTTGGAATAAAATATGCAGTTACTGAATAAAACGTGTAATTTCTGTAAGAATGTGTGTATTTATGAAAAGAATTATTGAAAGAGAAAATATTTAATTTAATAAGCATTTTTTAATAAAAACTATTATTTTAAACTTAAACTCAAAAAAATAAATCTTTTATTATATATCTTCCGACCCATTAAAAAAATGAAGCGAATATATGAAATATTATTATGATTTTAAAAGTTTTTTCTCTGAGAAAGACACCCTGGCACAAGAAGACAGGGAAGTTTGAACTTGAATAGTTACCGTTAGTGGTACCTAACACAACTCAAAATGGCCAAAACACGAGTGCGTTTCCCAAAGCCTTTTGAAATTCAAACATCCTATGAGTTTGATCCCATTAATCTGAATCGCAGGTTTGGTTAAAGGGACCCACGGGAAGGACGTGAATAAATTGAAATCAAAAACAAAATTTAGTTTTTACCCAATTCGTGCGTTTCCTCTTAACATCGTCAAAGTGTCGATCAATAACGTCATGTTTCTTTCTTAACGTAATACTTTGAGAGGTTCAATTTCAGACACAGCACCACTAAGCTATGTCAAGTGTTGCTCAAAATCAAAACAACCAACGACCAGCTTCAATGAAGAAGGTGAAACAGGGTTATAGTTCTCTGTATTTCAATCCTTTAAACGACATCACTCACTACCGTAGCTTCAGCTGCGACTCTGGCCGCTTACCCTCCAAAGGTAACAGTAACACCTTTCACTGTCAAGATCAAGTCCATGACAACAAGGAAAACGCCAACGCCAACGCCAACGCCAACGCCAATGGGTCATCTTCTCTGCCAAAGCCCTTCTCAAAGTCCAAGTCTTTGTCCACTGACAGCATTTTGAAGCCTTCCTCGCTTCAGTTCTGCATGCAAATGAACGACCTTGAATCGCATAATTCCACCTCTTTGAACATTTGGGACTACTCTGACTCAGAGGCAGCTCCTGCTTCTTCCTGGTCCACTTTGCCCAACAAGTCTCTCTCTCTCTCTCTCATTTTTCTGTTTTCATTTCCTGGTTTGAACTTAAACTTAGTTGGTTCAATGTTATGTTTCAGGTCCTTGATTTGTAGACCCTTGCCGATAGATATTGGAGGGTGCACGTGTTTTATTGTGAAGGAAGCAACCCCGCAGGAACTATCAGGGGGCACTTTCTTCTCTCTTTATACCAATGTAATATTAAATACAATAGTTCGATTAGTTACAAGTGTTGTTCATGGCTTTATTTACATGTGCAATATCTTGATTTAGCATCTTGTACATATATTACAGGAAGGTCAGGGACGGCAGAATAGGAAACTAGCCGTGGCCCACCACAGGCGGCGGAATGGGCGGTCTCAGTTCATTGTAGCTCAGAATGTAAAAGGAATAGTGTCCAACTCAGATGATAGTTTTCTTGGGACAGTAACAGCTAACCTCATGGGCTCAAAATACCACATTTGGGATCAGGTTTCATTGTCTATCTTTAAACAAAGCACTAATATATGAGATTAGTGAAAAAAGTTTGTACTAAATTTCACCTATAATCTGTTTGGTTATTAGGGATATCGTCATAATTCACTAAGTAAACAACCAAAGCCACCGCTTGCTGTTGTGACGTAAGCCAATATCTTCATCCTTCTCAATATACCAGTTGTTACTTCTCCTCTGCCTAATTACAAGATTTGATTTTCTTGGGCAGCTATATACCTACAGTAACAACGTGCACAGGAAGTCACAGAAGCATGAGGGCATATATACCCAAGCATCAATCCATGTCACTGAAGAACACAACCCAGGTTGATTAAATATTCTGTGATGTACTTGAATTTATTTTCAATGTTAAGATCTCATCTAGTATGTCTGCACAGTCACAATGTTTACAATTAAATTAGAAGTTGTGTTTTCCAATTTTATCAAACGGAGTTCTTTTGGTACAGGTGCAACATATCAAAGGATTACCAATGAATTGGGAGGGAAAATTGGACAAAGTCCATCAACTGTTCTCAAGGGTTCCACTTTACAACAGGGTAGGAGCCCTCAGGGGAAAGTTTCTTTGTATTTAGTCAGGCATGCATCTGGACTTGATTAATTTCTATTGGCTTCCTTCAGATTTCCAAGCAATACGAACTTAACTTTAGAGATAAAGGAAAGGCAGGACTAAAAATTCAAAGATCAGTTAAAAATTTCCAGCTGACTTTAGAGGTACGTTGAAAGTATTTTTCATTACCGAGTGGTGTATAATGTTATAACCCTTTCCTATCAAGGATTATAACTAAATCCAGTATAATGAACATATTATGTTCTTAAGTAAAGAATTATGTGAGGCAGCTAAATAGCTGTTCCCACACCAATAGTTACGTCGTCTGCTTAGCTGACTTGGGTTTACTATAATTAGGAGAATGGGAGGCAAACCATCCTGCAGCTAGGGAGGGTGGCAAAATCAAAATTCATCATGGACTTCAGGTATCAATTCAGACGACATTTTTAATGTGTATTTGTTTAATGTATTATATAATATTAAATGCTATAAATTTTAATAAAAACTTACTCTTTTATTTTTTATAAGATTCAATGAATTTCTTATTAAAAAACTGTAAAACAATGTTTCTTTTGTCTTGTAGACTCAATAAATCTCTTTGGGTGTTTTAGCATGTCACTGTAGAAAACTAAGAGAATTGATTTCCTTTTTCAATAATACCCTCATTTTCTGATATCTCATTTAATATTTACGTGGACTCACAGCTACATTCTAGTACTTTTAATAAGGATATTATATTTGGTCAAAAAAACTTGTTTGATCTTTGTAGCATGAGCAGCTAGTAATTTTCTTACGGCGTGTTGCTTTAGAAGACAAATAATATGAAATGGAGACAATTGCTATAATTTGGCTCAAGTTTTGTTGTATAAACCTAAATTTTAGAAATTTTGGATGTGGGTCTGACAGCAAGTACGTTTTCCTCTGCCGAGTCTGCAGATATCCCTTGACAGGTTACCAGGCGTTTTGCATATGTTTGGCTTCCATTGATGCAAAGCTTTGTTACACAGTGTAGTGGGAAAATTCTGTTACAATACTCGGTTCAACCTCTGAACTGAAGGTGGCTTCCCATATGGAAAGAAAGAACTATTGGACATCACTGCTAACACAAACAAATGCAAGTTGTTTTGTGGATCATGTCTTGGAGTACAATTTTCGAAAGAAAAATATCATTTTGGAGGTTGTGTTTGGTGTCTCTAAGTTTGAGCTCGTTTAGATACCAAATCCTCAAGAATCGTTGTACTCCAGTGATCACTACTCTACTTTCAAGTGTTCTGCCCATGTAACTTGCTACTATTTTTTTTTTTTTTATCATAATTCAGACTTATGGTGCATATGCGTAGGTTCCCACTTCTTGAACAATTTTAAGGAAAAAATATAAATTAATTTTTTTATGGAAAATGGTAATGCAATCAAATGTAATGTAATGTAACCAACCACTAAATCCTATGTGAAGAAAACAGAGACCTTCTTGAGTGTTTAGTTTGATCTGTAAACTGTTTTGCCTGTTAGATTCAACAAAATTAATTGATTTGGGTAGCACCTTACACTCAACACCTAACTACTAACTCCAAGCAAAATTGCCCCAACATGGGAGGGTGAGCGATGTGGCGCATTGTTATTGCCCTCTTACTTCTCATTTGTGCAGAATAACCTTTCTGAGTACTACTCCTACACATAAAACAAATTGTGTTTCAGTAAAACGCAAAGTGGTAATACTTGGTTTTGAAAGAGTTATTGTCACAATTATATGGCATGTCAATCGAATGGAAGAAAAACGTTCCTTCTCTTGCGAGAAAATAATTATTCCACCACAAAAAAGCATCACCATCCATTTTTTTTTATCAGCCCACCAATTATTCTTGTACCATTGTTGTTTTAACAATTATACACCTTCCTAGAAGTAGTGTAGGAACACAGAGAACTTTCCTTCCAATCAGAGAGTTGCCCCGATTTCATCTGTATTAGTCTTTTAGTTGAAAAACACAGTTGTTGTGCCACGTTAAGTTGAGAGTTAAAATTTGTTGGATCCAAAACAGATTATTGGACATTTTTAAATATAGAAATATAAGTATGTTTATTACATTATTCTTTTATATATATATATATATATATATATATATATATATATATATATTACTTTTTTATTTTACTTTATGAAAAATATTGAAAGACAATGACAAAGCTGAAAAAATTTACATTCTTGATTTTTAAAATAGAAATACTTAAAAAAAACCTAAAACTTTTTAAGTGATATTAAAAATGTTAATGATATATTTTAACCCTTTTTAATATAATTTTAATTATTGTGTAGTTTTTGTAAAGCACGCTAGATAAAAAAAAATTGCATGATTTAATAAATCTTACATGAAATCTATATTATAATAAAGAGTATATATGTGTAAGAATATATCGTTAATACTCTTTTTGATTAAAATAATGAAAAATTACATGTTTTACCTTTGTCATCTTCTTCCTATTGTTTTCTAATTGACGTTATCTAAATGGTATTTGTTTCACATCAATAATGTCGACTATAAACAATAGTTTATTCTTTAATTTTAATCAAAGTTGTCACTGTATGCTTTAGACAATGATATTCATACTATTCTTAAGACGACAAAAATAAAAGGTAGTCAGATCAATAAACATAACCAAGTGTTTTTCTTATTTTGAAAGGTGCATTTTCTACATTTAGCATAATATGTTAAGAGAAAGCAATTCTTTAAGAATTAGCTCAAAATTTAAACATGGACTAATAATATGCACTACAGAACTCTCTTACTAATTACTAGGTCACCATATGAGTTGTTTTTCTTATATACAAGCATTTAATTTAGAGATAGATTAGCTTGACGAAACTAACGTGGTTGAAATAGTAATTGAGTAAGCTCGAATTTTGTGGTTGATATATAACTTTAAATTTAAAAGCTCTTGTACCATATATAAAAGCACCATACATACATTGAAGTTGAAATTAGGCTCCCACATGGCATTCTGATTTATCTCAATTATAAGAATTGATACAAGAATAAACCAACAAAAAATAGCAATTTTTCCCGTGAGTTTATGCAAAACGAAGAGAAGTGGCACTGCTTAAAGAATATTCCATACATTAATTCTGGATGTAGGCATCGGTGGACATTGATTTTAAATGATTTTGAATTCATTGTTCTAATTAAGCATTAAGCTCACAATGAAAAAATGGTGACGCAATTGACGTCAAATCGCCAAATATAATGTCATCAGTCTCAGCATAGATTCCAGAATCGTGATTTTCGAAAAAGGTTTGAATATCATCGGGGAATGTACGAGGAGGAGGTGGTGGAGGGTAATCTTCAGCTGAAGTCCTTTGTAGCATTTCTTTGAATTTGGATGACTGTAAAAGAAGGCCCAATGCAGAAGATGTGGTGGTGGCAGTAGTGCCATTACCAGATAGTGGTGTAGCTGCTGTTGTGATCTCGTTTGTTCCAAGTTCAGGATCAGTCTTGCTTGGAGTTTTACGCTTGTCTTCGTCTTGGGTATTAGGATGTAGCCATTTGATGTAACGACTAAGGTCGAAGTTTGTGACGGCGTTATGTCCACGGTACTCTATGGCCGCCATATCGTACGCCATTGCTGCTTCTTCTTGTGTGGCTGCATGAATAATACATAATTAAGGTTCTATATATGCATGAAGAGTGTTTTAAAGAGTAAAAATATATACTTATTAATAGCCTCAACAAGCAGTTGAGGATTGTTTGCATATATTTCCTCATGGACAAATTATATTTTTCACCTCTTAAACTTAATTTATTTTTTATAACATTATTTTGACTTTTCTCATTCGATATAATTGCATTAAAATTAAGATAAAATATATAAGGTAATTACCGTAAGTTCCAAGGTATAGATATTTGTTGCCGAACACCCTGCCAATTCGAGCTTCCCACCTTCCATTATGATGGTGTCTATAAATCAAAGACAGCAAATCAGACCATTTTAACTAATTTTAAGAATTTAATTACAATGTATTTTGAAAGTGCATAACTTTTTATATTATTATTTCATTATAAACTAACATATATTTATACCTACTTTACAAATTAGAATGATTTTTAGTTGATTGTATTATAATGACTTTTACGGTATATTAACATTTAATTTATTATCATTAATTTGTAAAAATAGTTAAATCTAAAACAATAAATATTTTTATTAAATATTAACATTGATATATTATCAATATAAAATAGTTTATACTATAAACATATGATAAATATTAATTTTCAATTAATTATTATAGAAGTCTACAATTCTTGATAATATAATTTTGTAATTAATTAATAATATAAAAGAAATATTTATATTGTTAGAATATTTTATTTCAGTTTTTTATTTATAATAATTTTATTCCTTTTAAATATTATTACATAAATTTAATTTTTAATTCAGATATAATCAATTTCTTAAGTTTTAAAATACTACATCAATAAAACTAATACATTGATATTTAAATAATTTTTCAATAGCTTTTATTTAATTTTGAAAATTGTGTATTTAATTTATTTTTATATATAAAAATATTTATTATTAAGAATATATAGAGTTTAATTTAATATTTTATTAATATCAAAACTTTTACATTAGCTAATTAGAATATGATAAATCGGATAATATAACTTTTAAATTAATTATTGCAAAAGTTAACAATTTTTACTGATGTAATAACATATAATTAGATGATAATGTAAATTTATTTTATTGACACAGTATATGCATTTTGATTAAATTTATATTATTATGTAAAATTATATATTTAATTTTACTTATAAAATAATTGAATAAATAATATTTTATTTAAATTATAAATATAAATAAAGAGATAAATAAGTATAAAATTTTCAATCCTAAAATTATTAAACATTTTTTAATATATGAGCATTTTATAATTTAAATTAATCTTGTTAGAATCAAGCAAGTGATTGTGAAGGAAAAATATTTTTTGAGTATTTAAGATAGTTATATTTAATAACATATAATAAAAGGATTTATGTAATAAAAATTTTATTAAAAATAAATTTGTTTATTAATTTATATTATGTATTTTTAAATGTATATTAGAATATGGCACAGGTGGAACTTGATTAATGTTAATTATTAACAACCGAAGTTGTGGATAGGAACAAAGGCAGATGGATGAAAGAACCAACACATTGACCAAATTCTTATCCTACAGATAATGCTTTGGAGAATATTGGACCCACAAAAATTAAATGTGTCAGCAAATCCTTTTGTTTTAAAACAAATGTAATTTCAAACAAGTTACTGTATATTTAATAAATTTACAGTAGATAGGAATCTGGGATCATCGAGTACCTTGCCACGCCTCTATATTTTGAGACTCCGCGAGAAAAGCCGCTACTTTTTCTGTAAATTGAAGATTAATTCCTGAAAGAGAGATAGATAGCATAGGAAATGGATTTGGAAATATTAGATGTTCATGTATCAACATTTAATAACGAAAAACCTTCTTAAGGATCCAATATATTCTTCCTTTGATTGATCCTCCATCTCCTTAAGCTCGTCTTGATAATTGGATAGCTAGGATCAACAATTTATAATACCATAACCAAGCGATCAAAGTTGGTATGAAATGATCACGTATTGAACGGAGGATGAGAAGATTTACCGGAAAATTGAGAATGGTATCTTGGCCCCAGTACTTCAATGCTGCCAAGTCATAGGCACGTGCTGCCGCATCTTCGTCGTTATATGCCCCTATCCAATCCAATTTTCTATTCAATGTTATTAAATTTTGATTGATAAACAGCACTGAATAAATCGGGTGATAAAAAAGATCATACCGAGATATACTGCAGGCATTTGTTTCCCATGGGCAACATGAACGGAGGCAACAGAGTGAGTGGAATTGGAATGGAAATGGGAGAATATATATGAATGAATGAATTAGGATTTAAGAACCTTGTCTTCCTTTCTTGGTCTGCGATTCGTTCCAGCAAGTCTTATCCCACAGATGAGCCTCGTATCGACCTGTCCATCGATGCCTATAATAGTAGATAATGAATAATGCAAGCCATGCATGAAATTGAATGAGTGAAATGAATATGAACCTTGTAACGCCACGGTAGATTGAGCTTCGCTGGGAAGGAGAGTGTCTTGGGTTGGTTTTGCGTGAGCGCTTGACCTTGTTTGTGTTAGTGTTAGGAGCGTTAGTGTTGTTCTTAGCCATCAATTCTCATATAAAGAGAGGAGAGAAGCACTGCTCATACAGGCGGAGAGAGTTGAGTTATATAAATGACAAACTCGTGAAAAAGTGGTGTCATTACATTTTCTTGGGATGGAGTTGAGGAGAGTGGGACAAAGTTATTTGTGAATAGGTTCAAGAAAACGTTAAACATTTAAAAGTAGCAGAAGCAATATTGTATTTTATTTTCACGTTGTCTGTCTAATCAAAGAACAGATAGCAACAAAGGAATGGATTTGTCGTTAATATGGTGGAAAATAAGTAAGTTGTGAATAGCGAGAAAAAGAAGAAATTGGACATTGGCATTCCAAAACTTGTTCCAATGTTTGTATTGAATTTGAATGTATGGGTCATGGCTGCCTAACTCGTGCTTGTCTCTGTCGCTAACCCAATTTTTAAGTGTTCTAATCAACATGCGTACATGTTTTAAACGCTCAACATAACAAAGCAACTGGGGCTAGAGACACACAACACAAGGCCCAAGACTCAAATAGCCCAAAGTAACCAGCCCACAAAAGGCCCAAGATACGAACCTTTTAAACACTTAATTAGATAATTTAATTAAAGATGATTGATAGTGGTGAGTGAGAACTGAGTAGATTGTCTCATCCCCGTCTTCTCGCTTCAACAATTAATTAATATAAAATTTAAGACTAAACTTAGTGCGCAGTCAAAGTTACTTTTAGTGTTGTTATTCGATTAAATTTTTATTTTGAATCTTTAATAATTTATGCAACAAAAGTTGGCATAAATTATTTATAAAAAATTCTAATTTTGATTAAAAATATTTATTGATTACACCTAAATTTCGTTCTATACAAATTTCTCAACTTGTAAGTGTGATTTGCACAAATACACGGACGATGTATGGCCAGCTTTCGAGTGAGGACAAGCACATGTTTCCCAAAAAAATGTAAAACTAAAAAAATGAGAATTTATATATTCATTTAAAGTTTATTATGTTTTCAAAATTCTTTTTTAAATAAATAATAAATATATCTTTACTTTAAACATTTTTTGACTTTAGAAAAATTAAATCATACACAAAAGTCACAGAATTTTGCGCTGACAGCGTTGTATATGATAAATTTCATTGCTAGAAAACATTAAAACTTGAGTTCAAGTTAAATGATTGAAAACAAACTCTAATTTGAATTAAAAGATAGCACTCAAAGAACATCAACAAAATAGCATAGACGAAACATGAAGATACCCCCATGGAAACATATGGCCAAGATAACATGTCTAATGATTGACACAAGATAGGGATAAAAGCATTTCTCATTCTTATTCAGAGGTGTAATAGCACTATGGCACTAGTAATTTCTTGGCTTGATTTTTACTAGCAGGGGATGAAGCTTGTGGGTGGTAAGGCCCACTGTATCCACATTCTCTTCCTCCCCTTGTTCAAGTTCCCACTCAAATTCCTTAACCAATCTCCCAATTGCTGTGCATGCTATCAACATGGCCTGAATAGCGCCTGCACACACCCTCTTTCCTGCTCCAAAGGCTATGGTCTTGTGCAAATCCATGGGGTCATATTTCTCATCAAGAAATCTCTCTGGCTTCCACTCATATGGATTTTCCCATTGGTTGCTGTCCATGTTACATCCATATATATTTATCGCGATCTGTTAAGATGAGCCTGTCAAAAATGGCTACTATATATACATAGGAAAATAATATGGGTGTTAATTCACAACATAATTAAATAGACCTCGCTTCCAGCAGGAATGTGATATCCTCCCAATTGAGTATCTTCATGAACATATCTTAGTGGCACAATTGGAGCTGGACTATGCTTCCTTAAAGTTTCATGGAATACAGCCCCCAAATAAGGTACCTTATTTAATTGGTCTTCTGTAACTTTTTCATGTCCACATACATTCTTCAGCTCCTCATAGAGACGGTCCTGCCATATAAAGAGGAAACCAATGAAAGTGTGTCCATAATGAGAGAAGCGAAATAACTAATGAACACAACAAAGTACCAAACAATAGATGATTAGCCGGACACAAAGAAGAACAAACAACCTGACGATTCTTGTCCTTGGCAAGTTCATACATAGCCCATTCTGCTGTAACTAACGTAGTATCAGATGTCTCAATAATGGGCTCCCAGATAAGTATCAAAATTTGTTCTTCAGTCAATCCTTTAGTTTGTGGTAATAAGTAGTCAACATAACAGTTTACTTCCTGTGACATCCCAAACAATCCAATTAGGATAACTCTATCATAGGCCATGCACAGATTTGTAAGTTGTTATCACGAAAAACCAACCTTTCCTGAAGCTATTCTCCTCTTCTGTTCATTAATCAAGGCCTTCATGACAGCTTTTCTGCGGGCACAAAATTTCTGAATTTTCGTCTCCATGCTCTTATTTGGAATCCATTTCAAGTATGGGAAGAAGTCTCGCCAATCCACCTCAATCGCACCTTCCATTATATCAACCACTAGAATCTTATATATGTCCTCTCTTGATAATGTACTCCCAAGCTCCTCCACATAAATGGATTCTACACTACTCCCCAGAACCTGCAAAATCCCCATGCCCAATCTTGTAAATTAAGTGTTGTTCTATTCTCATAAAATGATTATTAATCTTTATCATAGGAGAGACTTACTTGCTTTAGTGATAGTCCGAAAAGTTCAGATACAAATATGTTCCTAAAATTAACCGCCAAATCTGAAGTCTTCACATGTTCGTTGAACTGCCTCAAAATATTTTCCATCATGCTTTCTCTGTGGACCCGGTGTCGTTTCTGAACATTGAAAAATAGACATCAAAGACACTCGGCAACCAAACAACCAAAAACAAAAACAGAGCTCTATTTACTCAAATACTGATAAGGTAGCCAAGAAATTATTGTAACCAACCTGTGCATTGGCTCCCAGAATGTTTGTAAGAATATGTTTCTTGACAGTTTTATGAAATTCATTGTAATCACTCATGGCAACCATACATTTATCTAAAGTCAGAATCTTCAGTGCATTTGACAGCTTCCTTGTTGAAATTGATGAAAATTGGGTCACCATTGCCTGAAATGACCATAAAAGTTTACAATCCAGTTAACCGGAAATCAGAAGAATTACATGGACTAGTTATAACACCCAACAACCTTGCTGCCCAGCCTGCACGTACTAATTACTCTGAGAAAAGGAGAAACAACTGAACAATATAAAGCAGTATGTCACTGTTCTCAACTAATCTGCTGCAACATAGGACTCAAATGACATGTTAATCAAAGCTGTTACGGTGGATGAATCCTATAAACAGTTAATGCCTTTACCATTGTTTGCAATGGTAACAATGGAATTCTTCCAACTCTGTTGACGGATCAGTATAAATTCATCTAAAATAGCAATATGAAGATAATTTCGTTTGCAAAGACAAAGACAGCGGCAAAATGTTAATTTTATCAACTAACTAGATTAGCCATGAAGAAGACGATTAATCTTAAATTTCCTTTTCATATTGTTGAGGAAACAGTTAAGTTTCGTCTAGAAATAAAATAGAGATAATGCCCATCATTTTGCCATTGTATCACATAGTGAGCCGCACTATCATCTCAGGATCTTTATTTCTCACTTGTATATGAATACGAAAATATTGAAGACATGCTTTTACTCAAGAATTTCTCCTTGCTTGCAAAAACAGATGAGACACTGCTAAACAACTGTCCTCTACAACTTTTACATTACCCATTTACCCCTCTTAAAATGATAAATGGATCAAAGCTTCCAAACCTAAGTAATTGAGGTGTTAGCTTTTCATTCAGCTTGCTTTGTTGCGCGAAGTAATCTTGTGACTTGATGAGTTATAAAAAAATTATTAGTTACTGTTATTCTTGGCGAAATCCTAAATATCAGTCCCTAAACAACCCACAGAATTATATCTTCACCAACCATTTCCCTCCCTT